>NC_051177.1:125462236-125479877 GCF_013339695.2 Rhipicephalus sanguineus | reverse complement strand
TTAAGTAGCAAATATCTACGCTATGTTGGCGAATATTTCGCTAACAATTCTACTTTAACCAACGGTAATTTCGTGTAAAAAGGGGCTCACAGCGGAAAGAGTTGAGTGGACATACTGGGTACAATGCACGTTTGTTCGGCAATGGTATACTATAACATTTTTTTTTCTTTTTTTGCTAATGCAATGGGGATCATCAAGAGCGTTTTGTAGCAGATATTGCAGCAAGGAAAGTGATTTGCAGCATGAGTTCAGTTTCGATAGGAAGTGCAATAAAAACAGAGGAGACAGAGAACACAACGCTCTCATTGCGCTCTTTCCTGAAACTTAAAATATGCTCTTACGACAAAGCCAATCATGCACCTTTCTGGATATGGAACGCGTCTTCAGCATGGTAGTACCTTGCCACATCAAGATGGAGGAAGAAATTAGCCAAGTTTATTGCCTTGCTGTATGCACACTAACCCAGATAAAAATCATAACGAACCGCGTGCAGCACGTGTACTTTTAGAAATATGTATAGGCAGCCGAAAGGACGAAAAAAGCATTTGTGCTAGCATTATTTTTCATATATCACACCACTGCTACTATAAACAGTCCATAGGGCTTTTGTGGCATATTTGATAGTTTATTTCTTCACGTGTTATTGTGCAAAAAATCAAATTATCTAGAGATTCCGGCTTTAAGCACGCCATCCACCGTTGTATCACATACCCTGCCCCGCTAAAGTTTCTCGCACTGCATGCGTTAGCCGCAGGGGTGCACATCTGCCTTGCGAAATGTGAAGGCGTCGGCAGTCGTTGTTCTTAACTTCCACCACTGGAGCAAATTTAGGATGTCTTTGTGGATCTCTGCAGAATGAGCGTAGCTGTGCCATTTATCTCTTCCTTTCTATCGTTCCCGAACGTCGTGACACTCTTCAGTATCACCTATAAAACTCCTCTTTGAGGGCTTCTGCTTGCAGTTTTCAGCAGTGCATGTCATGCACGGCTTGCACCGCGCTCTTCTTTTCTTCCGTATCATAATGCTCTATGCGTTCCTAACGATGTTGTATGGGTAGAAAGTGATCACTGCGTTACGCGGGTAGGACTGGCAGGAGGTGGACAAAGCGATTTTGATCTATTTTTGGTGTTCGTTACAGTTTCGTAATAAAGGCGCAAATAAGCTTCTCGACGCTTACTCATCGGACGCCTATGGTTCGAGGTAAAGGGACATCACCCGGCACGGAATTCGTAGTTCTCTTTATCAAGCCTGATATTTCGTCAAGCGAATATATTTTGCCTCACGCCTTATGCTGTTTGAACCTGTGCTATTCCTGCACATTCCAACGGTGTTTTGGCAGTGTCATGTAACTCCCACACTATACCTGTATAGCGCAGGGCACCCAAATACGCGGCCCGTGGGCCTCTCCCTTAAACGGCCCCTCACCAGGCCACATGGCAAATTTTAGTTAGACGCTGGAAGTTGTTGTGTGCCGAATGAAGAGCAGTATGCCGCAAGAATTTTTCAAATCCGTTCTTTACGAGCTGAGAAAAGGAATAATTTGTAGCGGCGCAAAACCATGATCCGAGGAGGCGAGTTTCAAACCCTTGCCACTCGCCCCGTGTAGCCTTAGCAAGCCAAATCCCTTCCCTGCCCTCTTCATTTGACACATACGCATGAACACGTCATGCGCATGCATGGTCACGTGCGCATGACGCGCCCGAGCCAGCCCGAGCACGCGAGCGGCGTTGCACGGCCGTTACCTTTTTTTTTATGTAGTGGCCGTGGGCGTTTTGTCGGCGTTCTCTGTGATGTGCAGCCTGTTTCTGCGGGACGAGCATGAAAGGTGAGACATTTGTACGGGAACGAGAGTGGCGGTATCATGAGCCAGTGCCGCATTAACGTGTACTTGGACCCGGTAGAATAAATGATCATAATGAGTGCTCGAACGCGCCAGAACATTACTTTCGTTTGCTGGCGTCTGCTCGATGCGCTAACCGCGGGGACACCAACGCATGGGAAAGGGAGGCACATTAGCCCCGCATCTCGCTGCAATTCACAAAAAAAAATGAAAAAGACGCACACATTCCCTTTGTGTGCCTCATTATTTCTCTCAAGTCTTATTAATCTATTCAAGCAACAAATTACACAAACTACACATGTCGTGTCAAATAATTATTGCAGTTTCACGTGCTACTGTTGGCGACGTCAGAGCACAGTCGTCTACGTAGAGGAGTGACGTCACAGCACTACCATCTACGTAGGGCCATTTTCTCATGCACGTCATCCCCTCATTCTCTAAAGCGCGCGCCGCGAGAGGAAGGGCAAGCAGCGTTCACCTTGAAATTTGACGCATTTCCGCGGCGCATAGCGTTGCAAATTTTGGCAGACGTGATCGTGAACGCCCAGTGTATGCATTGCGCTCGTTAGCTCAAAATTGTCAAACCTGGTGAGGGGCCCTTTAAGGCCCGCAGCTCCCACATGGCTTTCTTCGTCCCAATGTTTCATTTTCTTTATAAGTATATTCTTAAGCTACACAGGCATGACAGGTGTAAACCTTTTTTGTCGTGAGGCATCCCCTGCGGCCACCATGTGTTGATACCTGAGCGTGAAACAAAACTTTATATTTCAAAATCGGCGTCCTCCTTTTAGTCATTTTGAAGATAGGTATCGATATGTTGTTGGAATCCTGCTTCCAAATACCCTTGAAACGATCCATATATGACATATGGGAAAGCTCTTCTTTTAAATGGCAACGTTAGCTGAGATTTGGTACGACCCCCCCCCCCTCGAGCTTTTAGCTGTGTTACTATAATAGAGAGTTTTAGTGCCGGGGCCCCCAAGCGGCCCGCGTACGCACGCTCTTGCGTTCCTTTGTACTCCCAGCCGCATCAACGGAGAATACAAAGGAACGCAAGGGCTTATGTACGCAAGCCGCTTTGCGGCCCCGGCACTAAAACTCTCTACTGTCCTGGCTCTTGCGGGAGCAAATTTTCCTGAATGCGGCCCCTTGGCTCGGGTGGGTTTGAGACCCCTGATATAGCGGGAAAAAGGCAAAAGTTCAAATCTTAACAAATTGGGCACATCGAGCAGGCTGTGCACGTCCATCTCGCGTTACATGACCACTGGGGCCGTGATGATGTTAGGAAAAAAGAATGTCTGTATAGGAATTCTATGTAGCGAGACTCCATGCAGTCCTTTCGTTTTAGTGGACAGCTGGAAACTTCAAAAATGTTTCCTCGCTTTGGAGCTCTATGATCGCTCTTGCGATAAATTACAGGTATATAGTTATTGTATTACATTTATTGCTGCAAATAGAGAATAACATTTCGGATATAAAATCATAACGAATGCAAATAAAGCACAGAATAACGTCATCTTTACTATATGGGCGCCTGGTATATCTACTTTTAGCTCGCCCGTTTAGGATAAATCAAGTAGCCCCATATGCAAGGAGCAAAAGAAGTTCAGTACTTGTCTCTAATAAAATTTCTCTAAATAGCTTGCCCCACATAAAAAAAGCGTTTATTTCGAGAGAAAATGTGAAACATCTATGAATATATGCACAACGTATGTGGAACAAACATGAAGGGGCACTAGAAAGAAAAATAATTTCTCTATTATCAGTACATTACTCTTTAGCCATTCCTAAATCACCACGCTCGCCAGGACAAGACTCTTGGTAAGTGAGAAAACGCGCAAAAAGGTAAATGCGGGTGGCGACGCCCCCTGTAAGTTTGCGTAGCAGACACCGTGACATCTTAGATTCTGACGGCGCCTAATGGGGCCTACGTAGTTCTTAATAACTAAAAAAATTGGGGGACCCTTAAGCTTCGCCTTTAAGAGTTGAACGCGATAGCGAAATCCGGCCTCCAGTGCGCACTTCAACCACTAAGTGCATACTTATTAATGTGTATTGTTACACACACACACGCACGCAAGCGCGCGAATTTTACAGACTTTCGATCTAAAGCAAGAGTCGCATGACCTCCAAGATATACGCCGCGCGCCGGCCCTCTCGGATGCCATGAAAAGTCGAGACATATTTCTCACAATGCCTCACAGATGGCAGCACATTATTGCTGCGTTGGCTTGATATGTTTTCCGCTAGATGGACATAGTTGTCCATTTTTAGAGCTGTTTGAAAGTTCGTGTGTGTATTTAGCGGCGATGGCTGCACTATCCCAGCGTTTTTCGACGTAGTTTGATGGCCTCGCGAATGCGCCTACAAATCGCCGAATGGGCTCGTTTTCGTTGTGACTCCTGCCGAACAAAATGCGTCGAGACTCCTTTCACTACATGACATTTATGTAGTGTTTTTTTCCGAAGCAGCTGCAAGTAACATCCTGGCTTTGTGGTAAGACACCTGCTTGCCACGCGAACGGCCCGGGTTCGATCCTCATTGGGACCGGAGATTTTATCATTATTTATTTGCTACTTTCTCGATTTTTCGCTCACGGGTGATTTTTCGCTCACAACCAACGGTGCCGACGCCGACAGCGGAATTTCTGCGACACGAGCTCTCTAACGCTACCGCGTTAAAATGAAGTACACTGACCTCTGAGGGGGCCATAAACTTAACATACCAATTTTCAGGCAATTTTATAGAGCCAATGTCCCCAAATACGACAAATACAGTTTAAAATCCGTGGCGTAACACTCAGAAATTTCGGCGCGAAATTTAAAAAAATGGAATTTTGACCTTGATTTTCTCGTCTGATAATAAACTCATTATGGTGAAATGAATGACATTCGAGTTCTTAGACTTCACTTTATCAGTCTAAACCGATTTAGTGCTTCACTATAGTGTCCATTTAAGAACCCAGCAATGTCCAAGCCCGGCCCGACCCGAGCCCGCCACATCAAACCCGGGCCCGGCCCTAAGCCCGGAGCTTCAAGCCCGAGCCCGGCCCGGGCCCGCCGTGAGAACTACTTTACCCGGCCCGGCCCGGCCCACGGGCCGGGCCGGGCCCGGGTTTCCGGGTAGGCCCGAGCCCGTGCAGTGCTCTATTGCACGTGTAGCAATCGGGACTTACCAAACCAGATTAAGTGAAATGTAATCATTTTTTTTCGTTATCTTGAAGGTAGAAGGAAGGGCTATGAAAGACAATGGTTAACCGACCAATGTTTTACTGAAGTAATTGCTCAGAACAGTTTCTTTCTAACTTTGTGGTGTTGATTCAACTTGAGGCAGTTTTCGGGTGTGTGGAATAATCCGCCGAAATCCACCGAAAAGCGCCGAAAGCGGTCGCTACCTGAAGTTGGTGGCGCCGACGCGCGTTTCAAGCGCGATTTCATCGACCACACGTTCGGCCACAGCTGCAAGGTCTGCGACCGTTTGTGGTTCGACAACAACCTGACCACAATCGCTACTATAACAACGTGTCACGTCTTTATATGACAGTAGAGGAATTGTACGGAGCATTCACAGTTTACCCGATTATCTCCGAGCCAGCTCCTCAATCATCATTCACTTCATGGATATTGCGTGATTTTTTTTTTTTTTGCGCATATCATGATGGTTGGACGAATAGAGGCGTGAGAGGTGCTTTCGATCGAAAGCGCAATTCAGTTCCCTATAGGTATAGAGCATACAGTAATTCAAGCTGCAACGGCGCACCTGACTATTGGGTTAATAGAGAGTATGAGAAGTGGGGCCCAAAGGAGCTTGTGGACCCCCAAGAAGCTTGCGAGCCGCCAAGGCGCTTGCGCAGAACCCAAGCCACTCTTGGGCTCTTGCACTCGCGTTGACCCGAGACGAAAAAATTGAAAACTAGCCTAGGGCCCCAAGGCGTCTTGGGTCACCAGCGAGAAGACAGACGCAGCGTGGTAGCGTGGGCCACGGCGCAGTTTGGCCCACGTCTCGCATGATTTTAAATTTCGTCACGCGTGGCGCTCCGTGCGCTTGACCCAACGCAGCCTGCGTCTGCTGATCATACGAACGCAAGAGCAGGCTGCCCAACGCAACTTGGGGGCCCAGCGTCTTGGGTCCCCAATTCTCAAACTCTGCAATTGTGCGTGTCTGTTCAGATAAAATGAGTACGACTTAAAGGGCCCCTCACCAGGTTTGAAAATTTTGAGCTAACGAGCGCAATGCATACATTGGGCGTTCACAATCACGTCTGCCAAAATTTGCAACGCTACGCGCCGCGGAAATGGGTCAAATTTCAAGGTGCACGCTGCTTGCCCTTCCTCTCGCGGGCGCGCGCCCAGAGAATGAGGGGATGACGTACATGAGAAAATGGCCCTACGTAGATAGTAGTGCTGTGACGTCGCTTCTCTACGTAGACGACTGTGCTCCGACGTCGCCAACAGTAGTACGTGACACTGCGATAATTATTTGACACGACATGTGTAGTTTGTGCAATTTCTTGCTTGAATAGATTAATAAAACTTGAGAGAAATAATGAGACACACGAATGGAATGTGTGCGTCTTTTTCATTTTTAAATGCGGAGCATTTCTTAGCGAACTTCTGCGACTTTGAGCGTATCTATCTATCTATCTATCTATCTATCTATCTATCTATCTATCTATCTATCTATCTATCTATCTATCTATCTATCTATCTATCTATCTATCTATCTATCTATCTATCTATCTATCTATCTATCTATCTAGCCGCCTACGACTTTGTGCTCTCCTGGCCGTTTCGTTAATCGGATGTATACCAAAATTGGTGTGTCATAACATGGCCTTATTACGAACATAAATGACAGGTCATATCATGAAAATCATGACACGCATGTCATGAACAGCATGATTTACATTCCACGGCCTTTGGGCTCCCTGGCCGTTCCGTTAATCGGATGTATACCAAAATTGGTGTGTCATAACATGGCCTTATCACGAACATAAATGACAGGTCATATCATGAAAATCATGACTCGCATGTCATGAACAGCATGATTTACATTCCACGGCCTTTGGGCTCTTGCGGCCGTTCCGTTAATTTCATATATACGAAAATTGGTACGGCGTGACAAGAGTTCATGACGAACATAATGACAGGTCCTAACATGCAAATCATGACGCGCATGTCATGTGCAGCATGATTTACATGACATGGTCTCGGGGCGCTCGCGGCCGTTTAAATGAAGGGATACATAAGAAAACTGGTATGACGAGACATTTCTGTATGACGAACATAACTGACACGTGGTAACATGAAAATCATGATATGCATGTCATGTATGACATGATTTACATGCCACGCTCGTGGCGCACTCGCGGCCGTTTCGCTAGATTGATATAGACCAAAATTGGTATTGTGCAATGTGACTTTATGAAGAACATGAATAACAGGTGGTAGCAGGAAAACCATGACATCCATGACATGTAGGTCATGATTTACATGCCACGCTCATGGTGCATTCGCGTCCGTTTCGCTTGCGTGATATACACTAAAATTGGTGTTACGCGACACGACTGTACGACGAACGTAAGTGAGACGTGGCAACATGAAAATCATGACATGCAAGTCATGTACGGCCTGATTTACATGCCACGCTCATGATGCGCTAGCGGCAGTTTCAGTAGATTGATATATACCAAAATTGGTATTGCGCGATGTGACTGTATGAAGAACATGAATGACAGTTGGTAAGATGAAAACCATGACATGCATGTCATGTATGTCATGATTTAATTGCCACGCTCATGATGCATTCGCGGCCGCTTCGCTAGCTCGATGTACACCAAGATTGGTATTGCGCGAAGCGACTGTACGACGAAGGTAAATGAGACGTGGTAACATGAAAACATGACATGCATGACATGATTGACATGTCATGCTCATGACGCACTCGTGCGGTTTCGCTTGCTTGACATACACCAAAATTGGTATTGCGCGACGCGACTGCATGACGAACGTAAATGAGAGGTGGTAACATGGAAATCATGACATGCAGGTTAATATGTATGTCATGATTTACATGCCGCGCTCATTGTGCATTCCCGGCCGTTTCGCTAGCTTGGTATACACCAAAATTGGTATTGCGCGACGCCACTGTACGACGAACGTAAATGAAAGGTGGTAACATGATAATCATGACATGCATGAAATGTACGACATGATTTACATGCCATGCTCATGGCGCACTCGTGGCCGTTTCGCTAGATTGATATGCACCAAAATTGGTATTGCGCGATGTGACTGTATGAAGAACATGAATAACAGGTGGTAACATGAAAACTATGACATGCATGCCATGTATGTCATGACTTACACGCCACGCTCATGGTGCATTCGCGGCCGTTTCGATAGCTTGATATACACCAAAACTGGTATTGCGCGATGTGACTGTATGATGAACATTAGTGACAGGTGGTAACATGAAATACCATAATATTCATGTCATGTATGGCATGATTTACATGCTCTACTCATGGTGCACTCGCGGCCATTTCGCTCCTTTGATATACACCAAAATTGGTATTGCGCGATGTGACTGTATGACGAACGTAAATGAGAGGTCTTAACATGCGAATCATGTTATGCATGTCATGTACGGTATGATTTACATGCCACTGTCATGGTGCGCTTCCGGCCGTTTTGTTAACGTGATATATACCAAAATTGGTATGGCATGACACGAGTGCGTGATGAAGACAAACGACAGGTCATGCATTTATAAACCAGAATATGCGTTTCATTGGCATGGTGTACACTAGATTGTGCATGCATGCGTGCATGGCAAACATGCGATATATGGTGGACTAGATACCATGGCATGAATGATTTCATTTGGCTCAAAGACAAACAAGGCGATGTATGCAGCTCTTTGCTGGCTGCTTCGCATTACATCGATTCCCACAGTGCGTGGGATCTGCCGAATTTTTTTTCGCGAATTGCAGCGAGGTGCGGGGCTAATGTGCCTCCGTTTCCCATGCGTTCGTGTCCCCGCGGTTAGCGCATCGAGCAGACGCCAGCCCTGGAAACGAAAGTAATAGCGAGTTTTAGTATAGCGGGAAACGCTTACGTTAGCGTTAGCGTGCGTCTCAACGCTAACGCTAAAACGGAACGCGCTGCGTGTCAGCTGGTGGTCTTTTAGTACAGCGGCAGGCATTCCCGCTAACGCTAACGCAAGCACATACGGCGCCATCTAGACATAAAAACACTAAATGCACTGTAGAATCCACAAAAGCGCCACCAAGTCGAGCTGATCCAAAGTCACCACTGCTGCGTCTCCATGTCGCGTTTGCAGAAGTGGTGAGTTCTGACACTTTGGTTTCTGTCGACATGCCGCGTTCGAGAATTCTTCAAGACCCCTATAACTTGGCCTTTTAAGCTGGGACGCATCACGCGTCACATTCACGTACTGCCGCGAAAGGCATGAAGGGAAACGACGCCTGACATGTATCTGCTTGACTTGTGGCATATCTTGGAAAGAGGCGACTAAAGACAGCGTCGCCATCTCTGCGCTGCTACAGAAAACATGAGCGAACCTTGCCAACAAATCTTGCTAAGCCTTCTGCAGCGCAAATCCACTTTTCATCTCAAAAACGGAGCTATTTTATCGGCGGTACACGATTGGCGAAGCCTCATTACTCAAATTTAAATCAAATACGAACATTATTAGGGAATGAATAAGTGTAGTAATGCAGGGACGACAGCTACAAAGATTCGAAGTGGACGGCTCTCGCTTCAACAGGCACCGCCACTCTTGCCCTACGTACGGGATCTCTTGCGGGCGTTAGCGTTGAACGCTATATTCCAGAAATAGCGTTCGTACGTAAGAGCTCGGGCTACGTTTACGTTCTGCTCATGCGCAGTTAGGAGCACGCAACGCTAACGCTAACGCTAAATCCTTGCGTTTGCTGTTTTCCGCTATACTAAAACTCGCTAATGTCACGGCCGCAATGTCACGGCCGCTACGGCCGTGGTAATGTTCTGGCGCGTTCGAGCACTCATTATGCTCATTTATTCTACCGCGTCCAAGTAAACGTTAATGCGGCACTGGCTCATGATACCGCCACTCTCGTACCCATACAAATGTCGCAACTTTCATGCCCGTCCGAAGAAACAGGCAGTACACCACAGAGAACGCCGACAAAACGCAACGCCACTCGCGTGCTCGGGCTGGCGCGGGCACGTCATGCGCACGTGACCATGCATGCGCATGACGTGTTCATGCGTATGCGTCAAGTGAAGAGGGCAGGGAAGGAATTTGGCTTGCGAAGGCTACACGGGGCGAGTGGCAAGGGTTTCCAACTCGCCTCCTCGTATCATGGTTTCGCGCCGCTACAAAATATTGTTTTTCTCAGCTAGTATTGAACCGATTCGAAAACTTCTTGCGGCATACTGTTTTTCATTCGGCACACAACAACATCAAGCGTCCATAGGTCGGCAAAAAATGTGGAGCTCACTCAGCCTCACTCACGAAACATGCCGTACCGTCAGGGCTCACTCGGACTCAGACTCACCAAACTTTTCCTCATCCGGACTCACTCGGACTCAGACTCACTATAATTTTTCTCAACCGGACTCACTCGGACTCAGACTCACCAATATTTTATTCACTCGAACTCACTCAGACTCAGACTCACGGCTGGATCTGAGTCTGAGTGAGTCTGAGTGAGTCGACTCGTGAGTCCGTTAGCATTAAATTATCCTTTTTCTACCATAATGTCAATGTTCTTTAATGCCAATATCTCGCATAATCGGTACGCTACTTAGCAAGTTTTGATCTCGTACCTTCAAATACGAGTTATCTGAGTTTCCAGTTCAATAAGGACCTTTTTATTGAAATTCATGACTCAGACGAGATATTTTTACCAGTAACTTCCTGTGAAAAAGTTTGCGAGGGGAGGTCAAGGCACCTCCTCCCCCTCTCCCTCCTCAAATCACGGCTCTGATCAATAAATATTGAGCTGACGTATGAACGGTAGTGCGTAGAAGTATGCGGGAGTATACGGGAGTATAAAAGTGAGCTGACATAGGGCTGATAGTATGCTAAAGTTGAGTAGATAGGACCATAGGTCGGCAAAAATTGTGGAGCTCACTCAGACTCACTCATGCAATATATTTTGCCCTTAGGGCTCACTCGGACTCAGACTCACCAAAAATTTCCTCAACCAGACTCACTCGGACTCAGACTCACCAAAATTTTTCCCGACCGAACTCACCCGGACTCAGACTCACAAAAACTTTACCCACCCGGACTCACTCAGACTCAGACTCACGTCTCGATATAAGTCTGAGTGAGTCTGAGTTAGTCGACTCATGAGTGAGTTTGCCGACCTATGCAAGCGTCTAACAAAAATTTGCTATGTGGGCTGGTGAGGCGCCCTTTAAGAAAACCACGTAATATGCCATGTCGGCATGCGACCTCATCTAAGCTCGTAGTGACATTGGAGCCAAGCTCCTGACAATAACACTGCCCAAAAACCTTTTCAAACACTCCTCGTAGTTATTCCGATTACAAGCGAATAATCAGATTCATTATAAATCCAGCGTGCCGACAAAAACAAATACATACCACTAAGGGAAGATGATTTTATGGAAAGCATCTGCTCTTTGACGTATTTTTGAAGAAGGACTAAAGGAAAATCCAAATAGGAGCTCGAAATCCTGACTTATTTTACTCCCGCTTTCTGGAGCTATCCTTCATCTGCATTATTGCTGAACGACTCGGATTGGGCTTTTAAGAGCAGGCATCGGGGCTAGACCAAGGAGGTTAAATTTAAACCGTTTAAACCTTCTTGGGCTTCACCATGTGCGATGGGGCATATTCAAAACGTATGCAAAAGCAGAAATTGCTTGACCAATATGGATAAAATTTGTTACCTATAGGAGTGATTGTACGACGAGAGAATGATATTGATTGTAAAAAGCAGAATGTTAATTTAGTGTACAAAAATTTTTAAGGAAATATTTTCGACAATTAACAAGTTAGGAAAACGATACAAGCATGAATTCAAACCATCTTTTTCTTTGCGCCAAAAGACAAAGTAAGAAGGGAGACAGGACATACGGCACCACTCTCAACTGACGCTTTTATTACGTCGCACCTTTGTATATCGAAAAGCAGACCAGAGGAGCACGCACAGTCCCTAAAAAACATGCGCAGAAAGCCAGAAAGCGCAGATAATTCACTCAACAGACTGAAAAAAAAAAGAAAACAGGATTTTGTTTTTTACAACGAACCTGTCTGCGACTATGATCCGGGATCTTATAGCGTCCTTGCGGGAAAAAAAGACTCCCCGAAAAAGTGCGAGTGAAAGAGCCGACAACTAAAGCAAGCGCATGTCGTCGCTGCTCGCTCAGAGCTAGAGCGAAGTGGCAAAGGAGTGTTTCCGAGTCAACCCTCCTGCTACCGCCACGGTGGTCTAGCGGTTATGGTGCTCCACTGCTGACCCGAAGGTCGCGGGATCGAATCCCGGCCGCGGCGGCCGCATTTTCGATGGAGGCGAAAATGCTCGAGGCCCGTGTACTTAGATTTGGGTGCACGTTAAAGAACACCAGATGGTAGAAATTTCCGGAGACCTCCACTACGGCGTCTTTCATAATCATATCGTGATTTCGGGTCGTTAAACACCAACAATTGTTATGTTATTATTAATACTTCTCTTCCCGGCCGAGTGGGCGTGGGAAAGGCGCCTTGTTCATTCTTCTTCCTTTGAGTGAAATATCAGCAAACGTTGCCATTTGAAAGAAAGCCTTTCCCATATCTTATATATGGGTCCTTTCTGAAGAGGATATGACGTCATGTTTCGACAAACATATCGACGCTGATATAGAGCCGACGGGAAATCTGGATGCTGATTCTGATATCTGGAGCTTTTATTCCACACATGGTATGTTTTTTACAAATGGTGACGACATGGGGTGCCTCACGAAAAAAAAAAATGCTTAAGCGTAGTAATGTGTGTGTAGCTCATGATCATACTGATTAAGAAAATAATGATATATTATATATATATATATATATATATATATATATATATATATATATATATAATATATATATATATATTATATATATATATATATATATATATGGGGACGAAGACAGTCACGTGCGGGCCGGCCCGCTAACGAGATGTCCGCGGGCCGCGTGTTTGAGATCTCTGCGTGGGAGCTTATCCGGCATTTGTAACAGTTAAGGATTTAGAATACCACATGTACTTTACTGTGGGTGAGCAGTAATGCGTCCCGGTTATAAGTGGCGTTGAAGGAAATCCGAATGGATAGATAAGAATGGGGACACAGGGGGTGATATAGACACTTTTCATGATCCACAAGCGCGTTTCCCTGCGCTGTGTATTAGCCCAACCAATGACGGCGCTTGTCGTGCTTCAAGAGGAGGCGTGGTCCTGGTTGCACGTACTGGGGCTTGTCTGTTATGCGTGTTTATATCAAGAGAGCTGAGCCTACACTTTCCCCGCGATAGCGAAAGAAAACTACGTTTGAAACGCTGTTTGCAGAAGTGACAAATGACCATTAGTCGGGCTAACTACACCGCAGAAAAGCTGGAGTCACAGTCACGCCGTGCCGATGGAACCTACTTTCTCTTTGAGATAACCTCCGGAGCCGCCCTGATTTGATTGCGAAGATATTTGATATATTACCTCACCACAGTTCGAAAGAAATTAGCGAACGGCATTTCTGGCGGAGCACTTCAATTAAGAAACATGAATTTTTATTCGGAATTTGGAAAGAAAGAAAATGAAAGTCTCTTATATCTGCGCGAAGTCACGATTCTATTCACCTTTGCGCTGTTCTTTCGAGTGTGCGAATATATTCGAACAATGTCGCTTTGGTCAACGTTGTCTTCATCAAAATTAAATACCATAATTCAATCGCTCGTTCCTCGAGATTCACGTGGAGTGATCGTAAGCACATCGAACCACAAGCTGTGCAGGATCACAGCGTCGATATAGGTTGACGTTATTTCACGCTGTGATTGGGGGAGCACTTAGGAATGTTAAAAAGATACTGGAGGTGAAGCACTCGCAACGCATTACTGGCTAGAGAGAGAGAGAGCGAAGCGACTTTAATATAGGTCAAACTAAGACCTACCTATATTCTTCCGCCAGGAGGACCATGGCCAGTTGGTCGGCGAAGGCCGCTGACGCCTACGACACCCGCCAATGTGGAGGGGAGGGTTAGGATAGTAGGGGGATTCGAGAGCTGCGCGGCATTAAAAAAATCACAGCATATCCACGGAGTGAATGATGATGAGTGGGCGAAGCTGCGGAGGTTCATCGGTAAACCGTGAATCTTCCGTGAATTCTGCCCAGTACATCATCACCGACGTGAGATCGGGCGCGTTTTATACTAAAGGTTAGATGAGTTATGACGACTTGCAGCTCACTTTAATTTTACATGTACGCTGTGAATTTTCATTGTTTAGAAAACCATTGCTTTAGAAAAACCTGGCGTCTTTCGTTAAGCAGCTGGCGTCTTTTCGTTTTGCTTTAGAAACATCTGGCGTTCTTTCGTTTCGCTTTTACAAAACATCTGGCGTCTTTCGTTGGTTTATTTCATCAATCAACGGCGTTTTGAACAAAATTTTTATTGTTTTAATCACGCACAGGAGAAATCTCACCAGGCACTACCTTGGAGGTAACAATGCTGCTAATGGAATGAGAGACAGAAGAAGTCGGCTTTTAGCTAACGCTGCGAATTTTTTATTGTTCAACACGCACAGGAAAAATCTCCCACCGGCACCACCTTGGAGGTCAAAGCGTAAGACTGGTTACGCACTACGACTACGACTACGAGGGACGAACGGGTGCCGCCTTAAGGAGCTTCGCCCCTAAAACTCAGTTTCGCCACAAGGGTGAAGCAATCAATGCGATAGTAACAAATTGGAATGTGACACGAAGAGCGGCAAGCAGCTCGAAACTTGCAGCGCACTGCTCAAGCACAAAGGACGCACGGAAAGAACACATGCAAGACGAACGGGTTCTAACGAGTGACACAGCTCGACACTTGCAGCGCGCTACTCGAACACAATGAATGAAGGGCGCACGAAAAGAACTCACAGGTATAGGAAGGATGAGCGCGAACTAACAACTGTCTACTTGCACAACCAACTAGCCTATACTTTGGCTCTTCTAGCTAGCAGCTCAATCCCTCGAAAACGCAGTCGCTGCAGCGAGCGAAGTGACCTTCAACGCAAACTTTGCGGTGAAAGCACAAGACGTACAAACCTTCCCCCTCATGACGTAAGCGTGCAGGCACGGGCGACCACGCCCTGTAGGGCAAAGTACAAGTCTGACGCGCGCTAGTTAGCTCTCCGTTAGTATGCTGGAGGACGTATGGAGCGTGGCCGAGTTGTTTAACGCGGCGGGCTGCGAAGCGGGGGGTCGCGCTCTTCGAAATTTTTTAGATGCGAAGTATCTTAAGGCGGAGCTCAATCCGGTGGTGGTGGTGGTGGTGGTGGTGGTGGTGTGCGGCGTGACCACCCTTACTGCGCATGCGCATACCCTCTCCACGCACCTCCTCTCCACTCACACTCTCCCCTTCCCCTCTCCACTTTCCCTTTCCACTTTCCCTCTCCCCTTCCCCTCTCTCCTCCCTCCCATCTCCACTTTCCCTCTCCCCTCCCCTCTCCCCTCTCCCCTCTCCGCTTTCCCTCTCCCCTTCCTCTCTCCACTTTTCCTCTTCCCTCCCCCCTCTCCCATACCCCTTTCCCCTCCCCCTTTTCCACTCTTTCACTGAAACGCGGGCTAGACATGCCGAAATTCTCTCCTGCGCAACGCCGCGATGAGCTCGAGCGCATGCGCGTTCCCCTCCCCTTCTCCCCTCCTCTCCTACGCTGCCCCTCTCGCCCGCCTGTCGACCGCGTTCCCGCTCGCCCTGTGAGAATTAACGGCCGCGCTAGATGGAAGATACGACGCGCGTAGCGTCCCTCTTCGCGTTCCACGACGCGAGGTCGGTAGCATGCCCAACGAACGCCAACGAAACGCGATCGTGCAAGTGCTCTGGCTTCGCGTCGCCTCATGGTCCCCTTTAGCGGGAGATGGTGTAATTTTTTCTTCTGATGTATTCTGTCTTTGTGGCTTATATATATATATATATATATAGTCCTATCACGAAGGCAGTGCCTTCGTGATAGGAATATGCAGCCCTATAGATTTTTTAAATCACTAAAAAAAGTTCATTTGCAATTTTCACGTGTTGACTTAAATTTTGAAATATCATAGTTAGCTGTAAGATTTATGCTTATTCTGTGCGGTGTGCGCTTCCTCTAATTCCTGCGGTATAATTTTTCTTTTTCTCTAGCGTGCGTGTAAAATGAACCTTCGTGCACTATTTACCGTTCGAGGCATGAGGATGTGTGACGGACGTTTACTGTGGGTTTTCCACGGCCTTCCCATACGTCCAATATGCAATGCTTGAGCGCACTAGAGCCCACACTCAGCTTATCGAGTGGATATTTGTGTATTAATTCCATACCGCTGTCAATGACACTGTGTACGCACATGGGGAGGAGAATATAAACGCCATATATAAAAAATAATTCGGTGGTGACCCTAATGAATGACTTAGGTGTCTGGCCACCAGTGTCGGCGTTCGTGTGCATTGGTGTATTCCTTCATAGAGTTTCTTACAATAATACCTAGAGGGGAATCTGGCGCTAGTGTCTACGCGGGCTCCTTGAGCAGCGCTTCAACCACCATGGGAATGATGGGAAGTACAGGCTTCGGATTTGCTTCGGATGGATTAGGTTCTTAAGATTCGCGACGCTTATTTGCCGAGTGTAAAACAAAGTGATATGAAGTTATTTCCAATTAAAACTTGCTTCATTCTTTTGTACGTAAAACTTACTGCGAAAAGATTGCGTGACCGTGAGATGGAACTGAAACCTGGACAAATTCAACCACCAGGGTATGCATTGCTCTGCAATTGTGTTCCAGATTTGGCATCACAATATAATGAACTATTTTCGTTACAATACTTGAAACAAACGCGCTTATATTTCCCTCGAAAGTTCGCATTATCTATTTATGGAAATAACAATAGCGTATTGAGTGAGAAACACTTAACGTATCATCTGCTGCGATGCCAGATGCGTCTGTCCAAGTGGTCTTCCCCCAACGCATCTCTCGTTTTGTTGTGAAGTGAAGTGAGAGGAGCGTGGCGGTGCGTCTGCTTAGCTTCGCCGTCGTTTTGCAGCTGATTTGAAAGAGTTTTGGCAAGCAGCGCTTATCACAAAACGTGAACTCTGCAATTTCCTGCACTGGCATGGGACGCTACATCTATGCACAACGGTGAGTGCACGACGCTTTGCTAAGACTGTCAAATACAACCTGTAAAGCTGCAACGTGGTAGCAAACTAAGAAACCTAGAGGTCTTCAGCCTCTTTGAACAACAAAGGCACTGCTTGAGTGCTTTGCAACGCACCCCACTGCCCACGCTTCGCAAAGAACGAAACTGAAACTGTAGAAAAAAATCCGTAGACAGTTCGCTAGCTAACGAAATCCAATCCGAAGCCTGTACTTCCCATCATTCCCATGGTGGTTGAACGATCGCAGCGCCAGTTTCCTCTCTAGGTTATTGTATGAAACTCTATGTATTCCTTGGATTAATTTGTGTTTTGTCGCACGCGGCCGAAGCGATCTCAGAGGCCGCGTAGAAAGAAGCACGCTGTTGAGATCTGCTCCGCCAGCCGCCGCAACGATCACCGCTGCTCAAAAAAAAAAGTCTGTTT
>NC_051177.1:125390344-125462136 GCF_013339695.2 Rhipicephalus sanguineus | reverse complement strand
GCATGTCATGTACAGCATGACTTCCGTGCCACACTCATGGAGCGCTGGCGTCCGTTTCGCTAGCTTGATCTACCCCGAAATTGGTATTGCGCGACGTGACTGTGTGACGAACATAAAAACACGAGTTAACATGACAATGACACACATGTCATGTCCAGCATGACTTACGTGCCACGCCCATGGGGCGCTGGCGGCGGTTTTGCTAGATTTATATACACCAAAATTGGTATCTTGTGACGTGACTGTGTAACGAACATAAATAACACGAGTTATTATCAAAAACATGACACGCATGTCATGTACAGCATGACTTACGTGCCACGCTCATGGGGCGCTGGCGGCGGTTTCGCTAGCTTGATCTACCCCGAAATTCGTATTGCGCGACGTGACTGTGTAACGAACATAAATAACACGAGTTAACGTGAAAATCACGACACGCATGTCATGTACAGCATGACTTACGTGCCACGCTCATGGGGCGCTGGCGGCGGTTTCGCTAGATTTATATACACCAAAATTTGTATCTTGTGACGTGACTGTGTGAAGAACATAAGAACACGAGTTAACATGACAATCATGACACGCATGTCATGTACAGCATAACTTACGTGCCACGCTCAATGGGCGGTTTCGCTAGCTTGATCTACCCTGAAATTGGTATTGCGCGACGCGACTGTGTAACGAACATAAATAACACGAGTTAACATGAAAATCATGACACGCATGTCATGTACAGCATGACTTACGTGCCACGCTCATGGGGCGCAGGCGGCGGTTTCGCTAGATTTATATACACCAAAATTGGTATCTTGTGACGCGACTGTGTAACGAACATAAATAACACGAGTTAACATGAAAATCATGACACGCATGTCATGTACAGCATGACTTACGTGCCACGCTCATGGAGCGCTGGCGGCCGTTTCGCTAGCTTGATCTACCCCGAAATTGGTATTGCGCGACGTGACTGTGTGGCGAACATAAAAACACGAGTTAACATGAAAATAATGACACGCATGTCATGTACAGCATGACTTACGTGCCACGATCATGGCGCGCTGGCGGCCGTTTCGCTAGCTTGATCTACCCCGGAATTGGGTTTGCGTGACGTGACTGTGTGACGAACATAAAAACACGGGTTAACATGAAAATCAAGGCACGCATGTCATGTACAGCATGACTTACGTGCCACGCTCATGGGGTGCTGGCGGCCGTTTCGCTAGCTTGATATACACCAAAATTGGTATCTTGCGACGTGACCGTGTGAGGAACATAAATAACACGAGTTAACATGAAAGCGATGACACGTATGTCATGTACAGCTTGACTTACGTGCCGCGCTCATGCGGCGCTGGCGGCCGTTTCTCTAGCTTGATCGACCCCGAAGTTGGTATTGCGCGACGTTACTGTGTGACGAACATAAATAATAGGAGCTAACATGAAAACCATGGCACGCATTTTCCTCCATGACATACAAGACGATGTATGCAGCTCTTTGCTGGCTGCTTCGCATTACATTGATTCCCACAATGCGTGGGATCTGCCGGCTTTTTTTTCTAAGAATTCAATATACGAACTATGATCCCGTTTATATAGGCGTTTAGAGAGAGTTCGATAGAGGCTGAACTTTTCCTTCCCCTCGCTGGATGGAGAACATTTAGATTTCCTGTGTGCGTGATCTTTATTCTTCAGTGCACTGATAAGTTCAGATGAGAACCAGTGGGGATATTTACGTTGTTTAGGTGTATATTGGGGAATAAAATTACGCATGCTGCTCAGCACAAGCTCCGTAAACCGATCAACCTGCTCATCAACATTTGGTTTGTCAGTAACCTGTGACCACTCAACGGTAGACAAGTGATGATAGAGGCCCGTGTAATCACCTCGCTTGAAGGAAATCTCGGAGGTTTGTTTACGTAACTGCTGAAGCTCGTTGTTTCGGCTGATGCGGATAATCTTACGTTAAGTGGTGGGTGGAATTTGTCCGGACGTACAAGAGAGATGTCGGAGCGGGAAACTTCAAGGGGTTGATCGTTTGACACACACAGGTCTAAGACGTTGCCACTGGAATTGACGACTGAGTTATGTTGCAGTAGGGAATTAAACGCCAGAAACTCCAAGAGCAGGCTGCACTTTTTCTCTATGAAATGATTGTAATGAGAAAAGGTAAGCGTGCTCCAGTCAATTCCAGGTGCATTGAAATCCCCAATAATAATAATAATAATAATAATAATAATAATAATAATAATAATAATAATAATAATAATAATAATAATAATAATAATAATAAAGAACGCCATTAACTGGAACACACGAAGCTGCACGACGAATGCCCTGAGAAGCTATGTCAACAAGTGGTCGATAGGAGCCAATCCCTGTGTTACAAAATTTCACTTTGTAGAGGAAGTAACCGAAGTAGTTACATAACGACAGAAAGTTCAGCTAGAGGGTAATGATTCACGATAAAAGAAGCTAGGCGTGCAAACACGGCGTCTCTATTGTCTCGATCTTTTGTGCCCGTACTTGTGCACTCCCCCTATTTTAGTAGAAGTCTGTTTACAGATGCTGATAGATTTGCAGCGGTGTCGTTCGGGTCGTCATGCCAACTCACAACGACAGGTGTGTTGGATGAAACGTTTGATAATACTATGTATCCGCTTTATCACGTTGCATGCGCGACGCGTTATACTTGCGCGAACGCCGTAACTGACCACCGTACTTGACAAGTCCTGAAGTCCGAGTGGTAGTACATAGATTTTGTTTATTTAGGTAGTTAACGGCGTCCAGCAACGGCAATAGGCGGGGCACGTGACCCCTCGGAGTTAATGACGGTGGGTCGCTGCAATCGCTACGTGTCATTTAGGACGCTTCTTTCCATTATTGTAAACTTCTTGCTTTTGCGTCAAGGTAGTTGTCTCTGCGTTGATCGATGAGTACGTACGGCTTCGTTTATCGCGCCAAAGCATTATTTTCACATTTACGCTTGTGCGCCAAAATACGATAGAGCCACATATTTTTTTCTTCCTATTTTACATGCAGCTGTGCGGCTTTCGAAGCACAAACATCCATTAGCGTGTCTTATCTCGAACTTCAGCACATGTTTACGTTTGACGGAAGTATGAGAGGCGTAGAAAAAAAAAGAAAAACACACTCTACCGAGCGTACCACGATAAGCGGATGCACATTTAGGGTATTTTTTTTTTTCGAAACTGAAGAATTATGCAGCCTGGCGCTACGATTTCGATACGCTGTTTCGTTTTGAATAATTCGCAACAACAGTAGAACACAAGGTAACCAAAGTGTATCGCACTCCATTATGCGGGTTTGCTTGAGGGACATTATAAAGACGACCTTTATCGATTGGCCGAACTTGTTTCTCACGTAGAACTGATTTCCGACTTCGGCGTATGTTGACGTCAGGGGCGTAGCCAGAAATGTTTTTCGGGGGGGGGGGGGGTTCAACCATACTTTATGTATGTTCGTGCGTGCGTTTGTATGTGTGCATGTATATATACGCCAGCAAAACTGAAAAATTTCGGGGGGGGGGGAGTGGAACCCCCCGAACCCCACCCCCTTTGGCTACGCCCCTGGTTGACGTAAACAGTATACCACATACTGTATGTGCACACTTTTATTGCGATAACAATTACAGATACACAGTCGACGGGTTTTTGCCGTCGCCGTCGCCGTCATGTTCTGTATAAAGCTCCAATCGACAACATCTTCCCGCGCATCGCATGTTATACCCACGGGTAAAAGTGCGCCAGCGGGGGTGACGAACGCGGCTGATGCAGATATGAAAGGAGCCGACCCATCTCCGGGGCACGGAGGGCCCATGCGAAGCATCACCCCACGTGCGAGGCCTGCCGTCGAATGCTGCTCGAGCAGAGAGGAAACTGGCACGCGCGCGACCTCGGCAAGCATCAGCAGACGGCCTGTTTACCCTTTTCCGTGCTGTGCTCTCAACGCGAAGAGAATGCCCGAAATCCGCTTCTCTCCCTGGAGCGACCGTATTCTCTTACACCAGCGTTTTGTAGCGTTACGCGAGACGGGATCCAAAAGAGTTAGTGCCAGCCTTCCTTCGTACAACGTCGCGGGATTTTTCGATGGAGGCGAGAATGTTTGAGGCCCGTGTGCTTCGATTTAGGTGCGCGTTAAAGAACCCCAGGTGGTCGAAATTTCCGGAGCCCTCCACTACGGCGTCTCTCATAATCATATCGTGGTTTTGGGACATTAAACCCCAGATATTATTATTATTATTATTATTATTATTATTATTATTATTATTATTATTATTATTATTATTATTATTATTATTATTATTATTATTACTGCGTATAACATTGCACTTTGTTGCTGTCGCATTCATTGCTTCTCCCTTGGGGTGAAAGTGTGATTTCTGCGTCTTTCTTTATTTTTATTAAACGTATTTAGGGAGATGTTGGTGCCTATATGTGGCGCCGGCTACTCCTCTGCCGTTGCATAATATTTGACGTCGTTAAGTAGTAAACAATCACGAAACAATACAATTATACATATGGACAATCACTCAAAACCACACAGTCGCAGTACTTCAATACAAACAAATGTTCCGCTCAGCAGAAACTTGGCAGAAAAGTTCACAAAACACAAATATTTATACAAGCATAATGTTTACACACAACATTAAAGTGTACCAAGATGTTCAACATTAAAGTGTACCAAGACCATTGGGCATTTTCAAATTGTCTATCGATTGTCGCACCCTAACTGCAACACTCGTGTTTGCAAAAACAAATGCTGCACAAGAACAAAAATACCGGAAACATCTAGCTAAGAATACCGGTGAATAATGAAAGCGCGATCAATATTCGCATCTAATTTAGTCCTCTTTGTTAACTCCTTCACCTTGCTTAACGTTTCTTCGCGTATCTGAAGCGAAGAATACCACGGAGGAGCGAGCACCCGCCCTTGCAGTGGGGCGCTGGAAAGGTAACACGTAATTACACCATTTTTCGAACGCAAGAACATCTTGAGCAGAATATCAGGGGGCCTTCGGACTTCGTGCGGTATCGACGCAGTTTTCCGAGAACTAGGCGAAACTGGAGCTGTAGCAATTGGCCTCCATTTCACGCCGTAACAGCCAGCGGTGTATCAGGTTAATTCAACGTGCCGTTCGAAGGAGAGAGAGAGGGGGGGGGGGGAGAAAGAAAAGAGATAAAAAAGAAGGAAAGAAAGTGATAGCCAGTGATACGGGCACGTTAGACCATAGCGGTTGTTATTGTAGAGCAGGGGCGATACACTGGCGGCGGCGGCGGCGGCCTAGAGCGAAATACACGAAGGGCGTATGTAGTTCGATGGGATAGGTGAAGGTGGGGGTGCCATGCATGCGCGGCCAAGCGGTGCGATGGAGCGTATCCATCCCGGTCACGTATGTCTCCTGGTAACACAGAAAGGGAAGGCCGAAGCCGCGCCGGGAAGACACGACCCGCGGTCGTCGGGGTTGGGGGTAGCCGATGCGCCTTCGATCACCCGACCGCTCTGTGCCGAAGTGGAAAAAAAAAGGAAAGAAAAAATAAGACTGGACTCTCCCCTTCCCGCACTCTGTTGTTGTTGTACGCCGGTCGATGCGTCAGTCGATGTCATGTCCAGACGTGGCGGCCCATTCGGCTACCGGTGATTGGCATCTCCGTTCTCTCGACTCTTGGAGCGCTTAATTGGCTGGCTGTCGTCGACGAGGGCGGAGGCTCCGTGGCTGCCAAGACGAGATGGCGGACAGGCGGAATCGGGACGGTCGGTTTTGTTCGTCTTACCAACGACGGAAAACAACACGATTCCCAATATACCCTCTTATTAAAAATTTATTTTTGACACGTTTTGTTCACTGAGGTAAGAAATGAAAGTATGCACTGCGTCATCGAGCATGCGTGAACGCGTGTTTGCTTTTCTGCAGGCAAGTCAATGCCTGTTCTACGCTGTGACTCTAAATGGGATCTCAGTTCCTACCTATGTTTCGGAACGAAGCTGTGCATTTGTTCTTGCTAGGCTATGTATCGCGTTTCTGGATGAGCTTCCGAGCCGCGTTCTTTTTTTCTGGAAAATTATTATTTCTCACTGTGTCCAATCTGTCCTGATCTCGTTGGGTGCTTGTTTTTGAGGATGGCGGCTCGGTAATGATCAGAAGAACTCACTCGTTTGTGAGACATAATAAAGCTGACGGCGCCATTGCGGCGTTTAAACTTCTCGAAGTCATTACTATATTTGCTGGGTACGGACAGGACGCTTACTACGGCGAATCGTATAGGCCCGTGAATTAATTTCCCTCTATACATTTCCGTCTATGTCACAATTGCTACCGTCAAATTGGAAACTAGAAATAATACATCTCATGCATTCATTGGCTCCATTATCTGTTGGCTTTATCAGATTATATGCGGTTTACTCATACAAATTTAATTGCCCGATTGCCACACTTCCGTGCATACCATAAATGAGAATAACCAAATGCCATCATTCTCGACAGAGCGTTAAGGTAACGCTGTGTCACGCCTTCATATTTCTACAACAGTACGGGTGCCATCTACATCGTTACATTGAGGGCAAACTATAACTTAGCGATCAATGCACTTTGTTGCCTGCCACGGGGGTCTAGTGTTTATGGTGTTCGATTGCGGATCCGAAGGTCGCGGAATCGAATCCCGGCGTGGCGGCCGGATTTCGATGGAGGCGGTATGCTTGAGTCCCGTGTACTTAGATTTGGGTGCAAGTTAAAGAACACCAGACGGTCGAAATTTCCGGAGCCCTCCACTACGGCGTCCCTGACAACCATATTGTGGTTTTGGGACGTTAAACCCTAACAATCACTTTATTTAACACACTTTGTTTTCTGTTCACGTGAGCGGCTACACAAATGCGGATTTCGGTAGGAAGAAAAAGCGTGATTAATTGTAACGCCGAGGCATGCAGTCACAGGAATAGAGCCAGTATCGACCAATCGAGCGCGACATTTAGCTTCCTATCAGGCTGTGTCTTTCTGCGCTACAATTTGTCGCGACGTCGAACGAACGAGTCCCAACATTGACAGTCATGAAGGCACGACGGTGCCGCTTAGTCTGACTCGCCTGCCATGCCCCGCGCATATATTGCTCTGCGCACAATGAACGACATGGTATCCAGCGCACGCCTCTATAAGCGCAAAACAATGAGCGATCACGGCAAAACGACTGCACTGCCTTGCAGTAGACACACCGCGCACATCAATCCTACCCTGATGCCGTTCGTGGCACGGTCGCGCGTTTACACAATGCAAACGGATTCCTTAATGGCGAACGCGTTCGAAAACTATGCGCCCTTGCTTGTGTCGCAGGTGGTGTGCACGATGGGCTGCGGGGTGAGCAAAGTGCACGCCGCCGCCGATCCTTCGTCGCAGCAGCCCAAGCGAGGTTTCGCGGCCCAGGTACGCTGGTCACAGGACGCCTCCAAGCGATCCACTCCGACGGCACTCACCGAGCGACTGGTAGACGCCCAGGTACAGGTGAGTAAGACACCGGGGCATTGTGGCACGCAAAAGGTGTCGAGCTGCTAATCTCAAGGTAGCGGGATCGATTCCCGGACAACACGGAGGCCTCATTTTCGATGGAGGCGAAAATCGCTTGAGGCCCATTGTACTTATATTTAGTTGCACGTTAACGAACTCCAAGTGGTCGAAATTTCCGCAGCCCTCCACGACTGCCTCCCTCGCAATCATATCGTGGCTTGGGGACGTTAAACACCGGCTATTATTATTATTAGGTACAGGTGTGTCGCATACAGCTTACATTGACGTTGTAAAACATCGTTCTCTTAGATTAGACATGCTTAT
This sequence comes from Rhipicephalus sanguineus, assembly GCF_013339695.2. NCBI lineage: Eukaryota > Metazoa > Arthropoda > Arachnida > Ixodida > Ixodidae > Rhipicephalus > Rhipicephalus sanguineus. The sequence continues at coordinate 125,454,296 of NC_051177.1, read as the reverse complement.
TTCATTAGTGTCGGGGTTATTGAGGGTGTAATGTTCTTATACACTCGAAGTAAAAAGGACGTACTCAGGACGTATTTCTGCCGCGCAACAATAATCGTCATCTGGCGTTCTTGCGTTTCCTTTCTGGAAAACATTGCGCTCGCTACCTTCCTATTAAGAATGCTATGTCACGCCCATAACGCGCCCGCCGTTCGTGACCGAAAAGTACCGAAGAAACCGAAAACTTACTGCAACAGTTGCAGTCCAGCGCTTGTGTTTGCGTCTGCTTTATGTGTGTAAGAATGTGTCTTTTGTACGCTGTTTCCTCCATATCATGGCTACCCATCGGTACATATTGAGTAACTTCTAACTCAAGTTTTCAGCTCTCTGGCCAGAGCATTCCATGATACATGAGAGGTAGAGTAGAAAAACCGAACATTTTGCATAACTTGCAATCTCTCTCTCTCTCTCTATCTTTTGTCTCAGTTATGACCACTGAAACCACGTTGTACAGGCGTTTCCGTATTTCGCCACGTCAATCACCCGTGCACTTCGCAAATTTTGAGACCAGATTGGTTCTAAGAGTCTTGGTTTTTGCCACATGCAGGTCACAACTCTTTTCCGTCCTTCGACATGCGTGAGAACGCGTAGTATGCGTGTTGCGTGCATACAGTGTCCGCTGTCACGCTATTGTGAGATTATCACGAGCGCAGTGCCAATCGATGCTGCTGTAGACAGAGTAAGAAAAAGAAGAGTGTGGTATGAATCTTCACGCTTCCGCTTTCGCCCTTGTGTGCCGAGTTGCGGTATTGCATATTATTCTTTAAAGATGCTTGATAATGTTGCACCTAAAGCAACGACGCACTATGCTACACGACATTGCGCTTCCGACTCAGAACACTGCGCGTGAGGTGTTCGCATCTATCACGACGCTTTCCTCTCTGTTACTAAGACCGTAAACATTCGACTAACGATAACTCGACACACTTCCGGACTGGATGCCTTTGTGTTGTTCAGATGCACAGGTGCGGAAAAAAAAAGTAGACAATGTGAGATCAAATTGCGCTGCCTTTACAAATGAACGCGTACATTAGCTTCACCAGAAGCTTTTTCTTCTTCTGTCTTCATTTCGAGAGAACGAAACAGAGGCCTTCAAAAGCTGAAGTTACGCGTTGCTGCCTGCATGAGAATTCAGACTGCGTAGCCACCAATGCTCAGCGAGATTAATGATAAACACAACCTCTTGCATAAAGGCATACGTTGCCACGGCCGTGTTTCGTCAGCTGTGGAAACGCCAGCAGATTTCCGCTGCCTAAGTATGTGCAGGCAAAACTCTGTATCAGGGTTGCCACTGACTTTCGAGTAAATGTCGCCAAACGACGAGCAAAAAGTCGCCAAAAGTCGCCATTTTTTTTTACAAATTTCGCCAAAAAAGTCGCCATTCTAGATATGTGTGGCAAACCTAGTAATAAAAATTTCCACTCACGTATAGCCCCGTAGAATACAGTACCATCCAAGACCCTTAAATTATATTGACGTTTCTCGATGCCAGTCGTATCGCCCGCTTCACCATGTGAGTGCATAGTGCTGCTTTTCCGACTAGCCGCAAGATGTGCGTGGTGGCGCGAGGGTGAATGAATGAAACGCTCATGATATCATTCCATCTCTGTCCGTTCGTTTCAAAGGTAAAAGTGTGGTAAACCCTGGGCGAAAACCATGAAAGCGTTCTTTGTAGACAGCTTTACGTACCCTTATATAAATAAAAGGATTAAAAGGTTTATTGAAGGTAACACGACAGAATCTTACAGCAGTCTTACACCTTTTCATTGTGAACTAATATGATGCCGGATGCCACCGACCCTCTCTTATAGTCGCCTATATCTGCACGCGTCAATCCGACGCGTTATTAATGATCAGGTTGACAATGTAAACTGTTATATAGCAATTGTTTTCATTGCACATGCTCACCGAGAACAGTGAAAAATGCCTCAATAAATATTCTTTATTGCACAAATAGCCGTGTATCCGCCTCTCTTCGCTATTCCAAGCAGTCTTTGCGAGCTGATTTGGGGGTACCGCAACAGTGAATAAGCCGCCAAGCGATTCAGAACATTTGGAGCTTTGGCGGAACAATTGGTCGGAACACGTGGCCAACCCATCGTCTAGCCCTTTCAGAAGCGAAACTTTAGAGAAGCTTAAAACACCTAAAGCCATAAACTTATAGACACTGCCGCCTCGCGGTTTTCAAGGCAGTTCGCTGACTTACATTTTGCTAAAATGTCGCCGGGGGACGTTCCAGTAACTCCTGCATCTAGACGAATTGAGGAGATGCACAGGAGTTACAGGACGGACAAACCGAATGACGCGTAATGTGCACATTCTACTCGTGGGTTTAAAACCAGGAAAAATACAGAGAACGTTGCCGCTCATTCATTGGGAAGACACTAATCTTAGGATGCATAACTCAGTGGAGACCTAAGCCGAAAATCGCCAAAAATTCGCCAAGTCACCATTCATAATTTTAGGTCGCCACGGGTTCTCAAATTCGCCAATTTGGCGAAAAGTAGCCACCATTGGCAACCCTGCTCTGTATAGCGCCCAAAGTCAGGAGCGGGTGTCTGTCATCAGGTGTGGCTGTATATAGTAGCAAATGCCACAAGAAATTGAATTGTGAAGGTGTTACAATTTGCGAGAGACCGACCTGAATGCTACAGCAGGGTCAACATGGACGAACATATCTCATAGGCCACCTACGTAGCCTCATTTTCTACTTATTTGCCTCTTCCGCCTCCCCTTACTCTTTCACCAGGGCAGGGTAGTAAACTGTATAATTATCTTCCGGTTAACCTCGCTGCCTTCCACATAACATCAATCTCCTACTTTTCTTTGCGGATACCTACACTGTAACGGAACTGTGATTTGGATAAAGGAAGAAGCGCAGGAGAGAGAGGAAAGGCGGGGATGTTAATCGTTTTTCTAACATCCACTCGAGAAAGGACGCGGGAGTTTGAAAGTAAGAAGGTGGTATTCTATCGCTTTGACGTAAATATGCATACAGAAAACCAGGACGTAAAGAGCACACGTGATGAGTGTTGTCTTGCGTGTTCTTCTTGTCGTTTTAGCGTTATGATCTGCGGCGGTGGATCAGTGGTTACGGTGCTCGGCTGCTGACCCGAAGGTCGCGGGTTCGATCCCGGCCGCGGCGGTCGCGTTTCGGTGGAGTCGAGCACAGTACACCGACCTCGAGGTCGGTGTACTGTGCGGTGACAGTGCACGTTTAAGAACACCAGATGGTCGAAATTTCCGGAACACTCCACTACGGCGTGCCTCATAATCATATCATGGTTTTGACACGTAAAACCCCAGATATTATTATTATCTGTAGTTTTATGGGCGCTGTTGTACGTTTGAACTGAGACCTGCACACCCCTGTTATTTAACTGTGTCATAGGCCACCTGACAGCCAGTATAGGGTCGCTAAAGAAGGCATGGATTTTAAACTCGATCTATCACCTTCGTTCCTACGTTCGCAGGTGGAGAACAAGTACGAGCAGCGTGACCGCGTCACTCAGACTGACATCCACTTCAACATGACCCGTGGCAACTACAACGAAGACGACCTCGACTTCGACGAGGACGGCCTGTCGTCGTTCGGCGACGACTACACCGACGAAGGCGTCGTCGAGAACGGGGCTTCACCCGGAGGCTCGCGCGAGGGCATCCGTTTCGCCGACCCGAGGCTGGTGGCTCCCGCGGACGGCGACTTGACGAACCGCAGCAGCACACCGGTTGCCTTGAACACACCGGCGTCCAAGCAGCAGATGCTCATGATGGACGCCGAGCAGAGGATACTGATGCTCAGCAAGCGCATCCACCTGGACATCGACATGACGCCCCGAAGTGTGGCCACTACCGACGTCGGAGTGCAGGCGGGAAGCGGCCGCAACAACAGGTCGGTGAGGCTCGGATGCTGAGTTTCAGACACTGTTGTCTGCGTCATCCACTCAATATAGAGCACACAGGCCCTGGTGAAGCACAGTTAGTAACCTGTTAAAATGAAGCGGTATCGTTTGCATTTTTTTTCCTTTTTATGATGTTTCGAAAATGTAGTTGTGTCGCGGGGCGGAGAGTAGATGGATGATGAGGAAAGTAGGATTCGTTCAAAGCCTTTCACACCGCAGTGCAACTCTTGAAGCAAGCTCATTTTCCAGCGCGAAACTTATCAGGACGACAGACGAAGACACAGAGAGACACAGACGCACTTCTGGTCTTTTGTCCTCGTATGTTTCGTGCTGGCAAAACTTGCTTGAAGATTATGAACCAACTTAATAAAATACGCGCTCTATCCTGTCTTCTCGTGTTTCCTTGCTTTTCTCAGTTGCGGCACAAATATTTTATTAAGCTATGCACCAACTGTCCCAACGTCATAGCCTGCTAATGAACCAACTAATTCGCACAAGATATGCCATCGCGCCCTTTTTGGGGGGCAGTTTCTCGCACCCAAAATAATAAGGGAGCGACGGGCACTTTCTTTGGGCAGGTATATTATTGTGCCATATTTAATTCTCTTTCCCACAGTAAATCACCTCTTTTTGTGGCAGAGTATAGTAATGCCCCCAGAAAGGGTTGTAGTACTCCACCTCAGCAGAGTAACTCTTGCCGAAACAGAGCAGCTGGACTCCTCCGAAGGGAGTAGTCGTACACCTCAAGAAAAAAAATAGCAGAACTCAGGCAAAAATTGAGCTTTAAAATTGCTTTGAACAATTTATTGATGTGTAGGTCGTAACGATAAGTAACAAGCACTACGACAAAAAAGGAAAAAAAAAGTGAAAGAACAAACAAACAAGCGAGCGGGATTGTAACCGACGACCTCTTCGCGCACCTCAGATTGAGAGTCCGACCCGCTACCGCAACGCCCCACTGGAAAACGTGCTTGTTTGCTCATGTTATAAGAAATGTCAGTGATCTGTCTTCATTTCTTGCTTAGAAACGCAGGTTTGAGTGTCTCCGTAGATGCGGCAACTGAGCACAAGGTAGTTCATTTGCTTGTTTTTTGCTTCCCGGGATCAGAACGTCAATGCAGCACGTTTCTCAGTAAACAAGATTGGCGTAACCGAAGATATATGTACGGCATTCGCATTGACTCGCTAAGCGGTTAGTCATTTCTGTGTAGAAAACGTCGTACTTCTGAGCTGCACAATGAACACCAGTTTTCGTTGCCCCTTTGGACATATTTTCGGCCATTATTATTCATGTTCCGTGACTACAGCCATAATAGTTCACTGTAGCCGTACGGACCATTTGGCTTAGGGCAGCATACTCCGTGCGCGACGTTTGTATTGAAAAACACGGACATTGAAATACGAAGAATTTAATAACTGTTCGAATGTAATTTCGATCGTGACCGACTCCGTGAGGTGATACTCGCTTATTTAACTAGACAAATCCAAAGCTCAAAACGCGGATATTAGGCCTTATCCAAGTGCCTTCCAGTGCGTTGAAAGCTCTGGGAGGCGCTGGAAACGCTGCTGTTTTTTTATTAGTTGCCTCCAGTGGCACAGCAAATGCAGTGTTCCTTACTGTATATACGTGTGCTTAATAATGACTGGCCATCGCTCGCGGTATGCCGGCACATCGATATATATATATATATATATATATATATATATATATATATATGAGGAGCAGGAGTATATATAACTGCGTTTTACTCTATTGTACCAGAAGAGTATACGGGCATTCCAATCTCTCAGAGAAAGGTGGAGTATAAGCCCATTTCACTCTCCCTTTACGTACAGAGTGAACAGTGCATTTCACTTGATGCGATGCTCTCCGAGAGTAAAACAGCGCTCTGATGAGTAACTCAGCTTTTTTTACTCCTGCCATACCCTTACCAGTTTTTCGAGCACCGCCAGCAGAACGACGAACGCTGCGTGCACAGTTTACGTAAGAACCCATAACAAAGCTGGTGTAATAGCCGAAATGTCAAGCGCGCGCCCACATACATACGCACGCGTACACGCTCACGCACACACACGCATCAGTGCACATCCGCAATGACTTTTTTCTCACTCGTGTTCAGGCTCCACCGTGCGTCGTATTGAAGCACTTTCCCAGCGAGGAAGAGCAACGGGGTATAAGGAAAGGAAGGAAAGGCTCGGTTGATTTCCCGTATACAAACGAGCTAGTTACGCAGTCGGTGGTCACAAACCCTCAGCAGTGACCGATAAAACCATGCGGCCAGCTCAACGAGCGTCCGCTTCTCAACCCTCAAATCAACTATACAACCCGAGCGTGTCTTCCTCTGCCAAATTCTCCCTCCTGATTACTTAATTATTTTTCTCCAGGCGCATTTCTAGGAAGATAAAAAATATTGCCGATGCGTGCATCGGACTGCGCAGAACCCCTTTCTATCACTCCCTCCTTTTGCACAGGCTGTTGCGTTTTGCAGCGGTCACGACAACTATAACACGCGCTAGCCGGCGGCGGCGGTAAACGTTAACGCTGGCCGACCTCAGAGAATACTAAAGAGGGCGGTGCGCAGCTTCGTTCGAAAGGCGGTAATGAAGAGGCGCCTCTCGGACGTTGGGCGCTCGCGCGCCATGAAAACGCGTCTCACGTAGCGCGGTCAGCGTAAACGCTGGTCGGCCCTTTTGCGCCGCTAATTGTATCGGCGGCGCAACGGGGGGTGCACCACTGGGGCTACGCCGCTGGTGAGCGCGCGCTTACATCACATTGTTTCCACGAGGCTTCTTTGCACGGAGCCCAGCAATCGATTCCCGCTCGGCCGCCGCCGGGTGAGGTTGGAGCCACGGAACAAGGTTAATCTGTTTCAAAGTTTCCTGAGAACAGGGCTTCGCAGTAGGCTTGGGCTGCGAATTTGGGCGTACACGAGTGCTATAGTTCTCGCTATAGATGGCGATGCAAAGAGGATAACCAGAAACCTTCACGAAGGCGCCTGAAGTATAACGCGATCACCTTGAATTTCCAGTGCAGTTGCAGTATCGCAATGAGCCTAGAATGATATGGCGCAGTGAAGACATCGCGGTTTCACGAAGCTTTTCGCTTCGCAATAGGTTTTGCAGCTGGCTGGAGGCATTATATGTTGATATGGCCGTCATTACTGGCTGGTAGCTTTTCTGATATTTCTTTACGTAAGAATGTGTAAGAATCTCTTTGTGAATACCAGCCAAAGTATTTTAAGGTTATGATAATCATCGAAGATCGCGCAGGTCACTGTAGCAGAATCCTATAGTCTTTAAAGTGGCATCGTTCAGAAAAGAACGTTATTTGCCTGGGAAGGTGATACTTATAATTGATTATTTACGGAACATATCGCTAATTAACCATAACTAATCGCCTTTTGTATAGGTCGTGTTTTCATATTCGCAACTACCACGAATAGCGGCCTCTTCGAAACATGTACTTGAGGCACTCAGCTTGACCTTCTATATCAATTGCTCCGCCATGCAAAATGCCGAAGATGAATCAGCCCTGCGTACCTTGATGCAAAGGCGTCCCAGCTAGCACATGCAGCTAGTTACTGGTCTCTGAATGTCTCGGCTGATCAGCTGGTCGCGAAGCGAAGATCGCAAGCTGTGTTGATTAAACTTTGACATTCCAAATAAACAGCGCAAACAACACGGTGCCAACGGACGAGGACAATGACACCCAGAAAGAGGACATACCCTAGGGGACCTTTTCATGCTTAGAGGACAATCGGACGCTCATTTCGTTCAGTAGCTCAACCACTGGGGAATCCATGCACAGACTCATTCCTCAAACAGGCTGACTACATGGTAAAACAGATGGCGCTACCAACTAAAGACTCTCCAACCTCCCACCAACATCTACGGAATAACGTCCGACGTATAACAGAAAAGACGAAGTCAGCTACTTTTTTCTTTGCAATTGGACACCCTATGTAGGCAGAGGTTAGCTGGGCAAGTTGCTAAATCATCGCATGAAAATGATCAAACAAGACAAGTCGCAGCACTTGTCTTGAGAAGAGTGCTAAGCTAGGCTTGTTGGTACATTCTGAAGTTCGGTTGAGTTGCGCGAAGACGGGACAAGGGAAAAAGGAGTCAAACAATAGCGCTCGTGTTGGCATGTCGCCTTCCTTCGTGGACTTGTCTACTAGCAGTTCATCCAAAGCACTTGTCTTCTTAGGGGGCATTCTTCACACTCCGGCCTCGCGTTACAGGACAGCCTTCCCACTAGCAGGTGCCTGCTCCTACTATCCGCTCCCGTAGCGGCCCGTAACACATATTCTTGCCTTCCGTCCCCACCTCCTCTTTCCCGATGGCGCTGAGCCGTGGTCCCGCAAGAGCTGCAGAAAATAGAGCCACCTCCTTGTTCAAAACCCACGTCTAATAAATTGTCTCTTGGTGTTTGCGCTGTTCACCCCCTTAACTATCGATGCTATATATACTGAGCCCTCGAAGACAGTTAGTGTTGATCATGACAACAGCTCTAATGTTATTGCAGGTGGACGCAGACTGAGCGTTGTTCAGCGGCGGCGCGAGGGGGCGCCCTGCAGCATCCGCCGATGGGGCTACCTCCCGATGCAAGCGGGGCTGCGCGACTCTCGCGCACCACGGACATCGAGTCGCAGACCGATCCAGTGAGCAGGGCGCCCGCAGCTAACGCTGCTGGAGGAGGACAGAACGAGGTGCGTCGACTACACCCAAGCTGTTTTTTTTCTTTAACACGAAAGTGCTTTATGCCGGGGTCCACCAATACTTTACTGACGTCATTTTCGTGGCGAAAGTGACGTCTGTAAAATGACATGATCAAATGACAAAGAAAAATAAACAGAAGAAAAAATTCACCGACAACTGCGATATTGCCTAATGCGAAATCTGGGGCAACGCCAACTGTGTGTGAAGTTTTGGCTATCCGCATGCAGTTGTAGCGATGTAACATTCGTTACATATTGCCACAGAAACTGCCAGCGCTGGAGTGCTACGCACATCACTCTGTGCATTGCAGGCGTTGCGAACCAAGCGAAACGCCGACAGCCCATTACGACAAGCGAATCCAGTCGCAGTGCACGTCGTGCCAGCCCTATATGCGCACGAGCTCCGAAAGAAGGGCCAGCGCGCGTGATGGAGGAAGAAAGCGAGGTTAGACGCCAGTGTCTCGTCATATCAACAGACACCGCGTTACCTCTCTTTCGTTCTCATTCACTCTATCGGTTACACCGACGCCAGCCGGTGCCAACGGCGACGCCGCTCAACGCAGGAACGGACGCCAAAGAGCTTGGCCCTAAAAGTTTCGTTGATTCGGATGACCTGGGAGTCGAGCCCGCGACTTCTCGGTCCGCGCCGATAGGTGCCGGGCGCTCTACCCACTGCGCTACCGATGCAGATGCATGAGGAGTTACAAACGCGTCTTATATCTCTCACATCTTCTCCCTCTCATAGTGCTCTTGGCTGTAGGGGATGGTGCCGCCGTCTGGGAGTGGGGAAGTGTGGTACTGCATCACGACACTAACGTGCGCCGGCAGGGAGCGCTTCGGTTGTTTCAGCGCAACGAGGGCTTTCGGTGCAATAATGTAGGAAAATCTATGGTCGACGCAATGCGTCGTATGCGCTGATTCGGTTTGGTGGCGACGCGGTTACGTGCTTTGCCTTTCGCGCTGTGTTAGCGTGTGACAACTCCTCGCCAGAATAGTGCAGCTTCCACGTGTACCAACGGTGTTTCTCCGCCGCCTACTGCTTCGAGTGCGATAAAACCGACTAATAAAACTGCTGCAATAAGCAGCACAGAAAGGCAACGACGTCGACCGGCCAATGTCGCGCAGTGAGTGCTTTGGTGCAACGAGAGTCACGCTAGCGGGAAGCGCAACGCCTTCCCGCGCTCACGGCTCAAGCAACGAACTGTGATACTCGCGTTCCTGAAGCGCTCTGTGGTAGTGTATGCATGAGCAGAGGCGTAGGTTACCCGATTTCTGGGGAGTGCACACCTTGCCGTTCCTCTTTTCAAATGACGACGCTTTGAATGAGTGCATATCGAATACCAACCAGTGTTTATTATGTGTTTGTTGAGGCTATCTTTGCGCGGCGGCGTTAGTCCCGGGAGGTTTGAATGACGGACCTGCACGGATTTTTCGCCATTTAGAACATTCTTTCCTGAGAGATTCGCATGAATCTTTTTTTTTAAATAAATGCGTTTGAGGAGAGGTTGGTGCCTATGCGTGGCTCCGGCTATTCCTCTTTGTTTGCAGTTTCGTGCTTGAAACGGGTAGAAGTTAATTTTCCCCTATAACGGTCTAGCAAGAACGTAACAGAGTGTCTAAAAAATGACTGCTGCCATTTTGTTACAGATTCCATTATAACTGTTGGGAGTACTTTTCATATTTATGCTTTTGGCACGGCCGTCTTAAATTGCGGACAGACATCCCATTTTTTTTTTCACACTTACTAAGTAGCAAGCGAAGAATGGTAAATGCTTGTGGATATTGGCTGATGAAAACTGCGGAATTGACAACAGCAGCAATGATGACATCAGCAAGTATAGCAGCACCAGCAAGTACACAGGAAAAGTCCTACATACAATCAAGGAACAAGGTACAAAAGATATGGTTAACAAAGACTGTTGCTCATTTTTTCGTCCTTCTTCAGTTAGTCCGTTGACACGGTGTTAAGAAAGATTCGGTGATTTCAGACGGGCTTTGATAGATGCATAAGGGTGGTTTTAATAGTCAAAAGCATCACAACTCCGAGTAACTTGCATCGACTAAAAGAAAAAAAGGCAGAAGTTTAGGGGAACATGGAAGCTTCAATAGATGAAACATTCGTGAACACGTGGTGTCGCTGTAACCGACGTTTCGACCAGCGGACTTGTCTTTCAAGTGTTTCAACTGAATAACTTGTCTTCTTCAAGGTTGCATCCTTCAAGAAGACAAGTGCGTTTGTCGAAACGTCGGCGCCAGCGACACCCAGTGGTCACGAATTTTTCATCTATGCACTGACTAGTCATAAAACATGTTTTATTGGGCTACCTGACTGTTATTTCTCTATCTTTTCTTGCGTGAAATGAATCCTGCTCGAAACAGTCTCTGTCGGACGAGGAGCTGTCGTCGCCGTTGACGCACATCGAGAAGATGATCGGGGCCACGGAGAGCGGAGGCCTGAGCGACGCCGTCGCTCAGATCCTCGAGGACATGGACGCCGAGCCTCGGCCCACGACGCGGCCGCGCACACGCAGGACGGCGACGGGCGTCACGGTTCGGGCCGTGAGCAGGCGGGACACCGGCGTGCAGACCGTCAACGACCCGGTGACCGACGAGGCGCCCGAGTACGCCGCACGACCGCCGCCCTGCAAAAAGCGCGAGATGATCCCTTCCATGGCCGTCTTCCAGGAGGTCGACAGGATCGCCCTGAAGGTAGGCGGCGACTTCAAGCGTGCATGTTGTCCAGGTTCAACTAACTAACTAACTAACTAACTAACTAACTAACTAACTAACTAACTAACTAACTAACTAACTAACTAACTAACTAACTAACTAACTAACTAACTAACTAACTAACTAACTAACTAACTAACTAACTAACTAACTAACTAACTAACTAACATTCCTAAAAAGAATGGTTAACCTGCTATGCAGAACATACAACTGGAAAGGAAGCTTCTTGGCGTTGAGCCAACGTTCGGTCGAGATTCTCGCCACTGTTAATGCGTTATCACTCGTAATATCATTACATGCTAGCTTCTACCAAATAAGTGGTACATTTCAATAAATGTCTCACTTACTTGGTCGAACTTGTGATGGACAATATTATAAGCGTACTAAAGTTATAAATGCGCCTACTGTACCTATGCACAGCAGAGAGAGAGAGACAGCGAAATTATTAGGTCGGCCTGAGTTTGTGCGCTCTAGCCTGCTACTCTGCACAGGGGTGCTGGTTTATCCCCTGACTATTACACCATCGTTTCTGAGGCGTAAGACAGTGTTGTTAGCGGATATAAACAACGTTCGTTTGTTTCTTCTGGCTACTTTATGAGACAAGTAAACAAATAGTCAGTGGCTACGAACGTTATTGAAGTCGGTATAGGACATAGACTTTCATAGCTGTCGCTTCTAAGCTATCGTTTCAGATATGCTAATCTGCACCGAGTGGTCAGGTTTACTGCACAGTTATAAACAACGGCTTTTCTCATTTGGGCTCTCTGTTATGCAAAATATCTCGCGTGGCCTGAAAGTAAAAGTGTTAGCCATTGCAGAAACATCGATCCCTGAAGCTAAAAAAGTTGTTACTGCGTACAATTTCCAAGTTCGCGCAAGACATTTAAGCACACGAAGGTTACACAAACAGTGCAGCCGTTAGGCCGGAATAATTTGCTCGTATTACACGGGGCGCAGTTAACTTGGACGTATAACCCAACTGTGCAAACAATGCAAGATTTATCTAACCTGGCCGGATAACTAATTTGTGCATACATTGCACAAAGATCTCTGACGTTTATGTACCATTCCTTTTCGATTGAGGGCGTAAGCGCTGCTGCGGTTAGCGATACCTGCTTGTTGCTGCACGGAATTGTTTGGAGGCCTTCCATACGCGTCACGCGCAGCTTCGGCTGAAATCAATGCTCCTGTTCGGGCGTCTGTACAGGTACGGTGCCGTGAGAACAAAAGAAATCGAACGTACGGTGCGTTGCCAATCAATAACCATCGCCCCCTCGTAGAGGAGGTGTTTCTTTGCCCTCGTCCAGCTGGGAAAATAAGTGTACCTGTCAGGAAGCAGGAAAAAAAAAAAACAAAGAAGAGATAAGAGAAAGTGCGTATGGCCTGAGCTTCAGATAAATACTCGGACTCTTACGGAACGCTGGCAGTCCACCTTTTTACGAACGATTTAGAACTGATCAATGAGGCCTGCGCGGAAGCTCATGTACAAAAACATAAATCTACGACGAAAAAAAAGGGTGGAGGGGGTAAAGGGGGCAGCGTGAACAGCTAACGTGATTCCTTTATGAATGTTCGATAAAGAAAAATGAGCTTCGATGAACGAACTCCCTTTCCCCCTCCCCTAATTCTAAAGAAAAAAAAAAGAGAAAGAAGGTGAAGCAAAAGCTTACATTGCGAGTCACGCATAGCTAAGTGCTGGTCGAGGTTCAGCGTTTTGTACCATATTTTGTTTGTGATGTTTTTGTCTTGTTGTGTAGTACGCGCGCTCCTACTTCCGGCATGCAGACTCGCACCGAAGCGCGTTTAGACGATTTATAGCGTATTCAGAGCCAGTATAAGTGCTGCCAACTCGAGGGAAGTTTCGCAGATTCAGGTAATTTTCAGGTCTAAGTGAAAGCAAGGGAAATCCTGACAGGCTGATAAACATATTGGGCTCCGCGTGTACCACGAGGTATCGCATAGGCCAGCAAATTTTTTTTTATTATATACAACACCGACTTTCGGTGGCTTTGCCAAGATTAGGGCTATTCCCTCAAACAGTTCGGTGGTTGCTTGCACGATCATCTGGCAGCAGTGGAACATTCGAATGACGTTTCTTCAACAAAAAAATCCCCAACCAGTGTTCATGACCCCTATGAATATAATGAATGGTGCGATCACCGATGTTAAAGTTAGGATTTCATACGTGAGTTTACATTTCCGGCTGACGTTTCATCTCGCGTGGTTTGCTTATGTCATAAATTTAGCCGATGAACTTACGCGAGGAGCAAGGGCTATACATAACGATTGATGATAAAGATGGAAGTGACGAAGAAAACGACGGGCACTTAGTAATCCGTAATTGAATGGGCAAACGAGGGAAATTTCGGCAGAAATAGGTAACTTTCAGGTACCAGGTGGGGAAATTCTGACTTTCCGTGTTAGCGTTCCTGTTGAGTTTGGCTCACTTGGAATGATGTGCTTGAGGAAAACTTCTTCTTTGCCTAGTTGGAGTGCTTACGACATTTCGCCGCTAGGAAAGGCCCGACAGTTGGAAGTTAGCGCTCTGTCCTTTCGTGTGGCCAGCTCGGCCGTTTCTTCTTTTTCCCGTAATGCGCTGTACCAGTTCAAGTACCACACACAACTTGGAAGCAGTTGCTGAGTTTCTGTCGCGATTGCCTCCTTCTTCTAGAATAAGTTATTATGGAAATTATTAGGTCAGGGTGTAATCAGGACCGATACTAACGATAGACAAAATTGAAAAACATGACGAACCTCAACGGAATAGGGCTTTTCACTTTGTAGTAGAATGGAAACACGAGCTGATTGGTGTATATGAATCATAGAATATGGCGCGGACAACAAATGGAACGGCACTAGCGCTTACCGTCAACTGAAAGTCCGCTGCGGTGGAGCAGTGATTATGGTGCTCGGCTGTTGACCCGAAGGTCGCGGGTTCGATCCCGGCCGCGGTGGTCGCATTTTGATGGAAGCGAAATGCTAGAGGCCCGTGTACTGTGCGATGTCAGTGCACGTTAAAGAACAACAGATGGTCTAAATTCCCGCAGCGGCGTCTCTCATAATCATAACGCTCAATTACGGTCAATTGAAACCATTATTTTATCAAACAATTGCACCATCTTCCACTAAAGGGAACCATGTGTGGATGCGAAGCAGCGGGGAGATGGTTCGCTTGAGCGGGAGATGGTGTAATTTTTTTTAGGAGCTGGCTCACCAGGTTCTTAAGCTGGGGCGAAGTCCCAAGCCGTAAGCTGCATCCATCCATTCAAAGCGTCGTGGAACGCGAAGAGGAACGCTACGCGCGTCGTGTCTTCCCTCTAGCCTGGCCGTTAATTCTCACAGGGCGAGCGGGGAACGCGGTCGACAGGCGCGCGAGAGCGGGGGAGCGTAGGAGATTAGAGAGAGGGGGAAGGGACGCGCATGCGCTGGCACTCATCGCGGCGTTTGCGCAGGAGAGAACGAGGTGCGCGAGAGGGGGGGGGGGGGCGTAGGAGAGGAGAGGAGGGGGAGGAGGATGCGCATTCGCAGTAAGGGTGGTCACGCCGCACACCGAATTGAACTCTGTCATAAGCTGCTTCGCATCTAAAAAGTTACACCATCTCCCGCTAAAGGCGACCATGAGGTGATGCGAAGCAGCGTTTCGGCATGTCGAGCCCGCATTTCAGAGGGCGGGTGGAGAGGGGGAATGGGGTGGGGGAGAGGATGTGTGTGAAGAGGAGGTGCGTGGAGAGGGTTTGCGCATTCGCAGTAAGGGTGGTCACGCCGCACACCAGATTGAACTCCGCCATCAGAAGCTTTGCATCTAAAAAAAAGCATGTATATCCAACCAGGGCACTTCTACCCGCTGCAAATGCGCACCGTTCCTAAGTGCTAATCACAAGCCAGTACTGTAATCTGCATCTGTTGCCTAGCCCCTTTCTTCAAGCAGTGGGTGAAAATACTTGAGGCCCGTGTATTTAGATTTAGGTGCACGTGGTCCAAATTTTCGGAGCGCTCCACTACGGCGTCCATCATAATCATGTGGTGGTTTTGAGACTTTAAAAGCGCGTATCTGTGAAGTATAGTTATCACCCCAATCATGATCATTGTCATCATGATAAATGATAAGAAGTCCCTCATACTTTGCAAAAGAAAAGCCTGGATCATCACTTCCTTCAGCTTTCTGGTTACTGTTCTGTTTGGTTTTTCTGGGGCAAGTACAAGAGCGGGACAAACGCGTCAAGTTGGGTGCAAACTAAAGTCTCTTATTGGGCGTGTTCTGCTTCGCCATGCATCCCTGCTAAACGCTTTCGCGATGTCTGAAAGCTAACTTAACTAATTGCGCTTCCTGCCAAAGCGGGAAAGCATTATTTACGAAGCTAGAGAGCCCTCCCAGCAAATATGCTCTATCCGATATTTGGATACAACATATTTGCTTCGTTTACCGCAAGCACCGTATATTTCTTGCGTCAATTTCCTGCGCTTCTGTTCCTTATTCCGAACCTTACTTCTGTTCCACGAAAATTCCAACCTCAGGAAACGTGTTTCCGTAGTTCACATGAGCTGTTTTGCGCTTGGTGAGAAAAATGCCGCAACGATCGCTTTCTTTATCTTTTTTTATCTCGTACTGATCACTCTGCGACAGAATCGTACAATTAGTTAAATACAGTTGCGAAGGTCGTCCTCATGCGGAAATTGCGGTAATAGCTTAGTGAATTCATTGCCCATGGTTTAATGCTAATAACTCCGCCTGGCCAGTATATGACTGCGTAGATCTCAACGCACGTATTCTCTTGAGGTCTCCTTTATTAGACACGTTGCATCAAATGTTTATACTGGATGACGGTATCGACAACCCACCCACCTGGCCACCGTGACTAAATGGGATTCATGGTCCTGAAGCAATATGTTTGTATTCAATGACATTCACGGTCCTGAAGCAATCAATATCTTATTGTAAGTGTGCAAATGCACCACATGGACTTAACGATCGCTTTTCAAGCATGTTCTCTTTGCTGGAATCAACGAATAGCCTTCATTAATCAAGGGTCCATGCTGAATTGCCCTTGGTAGAGTCTAATGAGCCGAGCATTGCGTAAGAATGCTGACTTCAGTACGTTTGAATAGGTTGCTCTCAAGAATTGAATTAAGTCCCAAGTGTTGACTGATATTGCACCTACGTGAGACTTATACTGGAGAAATGTAGTGAAATGAGACTTCCGGAATAACTTTCCGTTTCAGTGCTGCACGATCGTTAACGTGAAAAAAATTTCGTCTCCGTAATTTTTGCTTGTTGCTTGCCCTCTGCTATGCAGGTTCCTAACACTGCCAAATCCACCCTGCAAACCCTGGTCTATCACCTGATTTCTTACTGCAGAAACGATCTGCAGAAGATTCGCATGTTTTTCCGCTGGATTGCAGAAAACATAACGTAAGTAAACATCTCACCTATCGTAACAACCCTTGTTTCTTTCTGGAAGCTAACGTAGCAAGACAGGGCATATTGCCTGTGTTACTAAGATGTATATTGCGGGAATTAGGTTGCGTTTCAGCGCAGTAGCGCTTTTATTGCAAACACTGCAAGATCGACTCGTGAAATTATTCGTGCACCATCATTCGTATAGTATCAAGGCTGGTCACGTTAACTTCGTCATTCAGAAATTCGGAAGTAAGATTTTGAAATTAACGAGCAACGCATTCCAGTGTGGTGCGTCATCAGTGTGGTGGAGACCAGAGTCGCTTGACTTGACGTATTTCATATTTTGGAAGACTAGCGTTGTTAGATAGACTTCAGGTTGGTCAGTCTCTAACTTCATATCGCTTCAGTAAATTTTACAGCGAAAGCTGTTATGAGATCATTTCAACGGCCGTTTTTGGTGGCGTAGTTGTCCGCCGCCGCCGCCGCCGCCGCCGGTGTCCGTAACCACTATCGCTCGAAATAAGAAAAAAAAAAAACGAAATAAGAAAAATTTCCAGGATGGAACGGGGTTCGAACCTGGGTCCTCTGCGTGAGAGCCCAGTGTTGTACCTCAGAGCCATGCCGGTGCTTGGAACTGCCTTGCAAAACGACGCTATACAGGCCTCATGTCCAGAAGGAACCACATTAACATATGTTTTTAGTGTGGTAGAAGAGTGAAATAACAACCACGGACCACACAACGCGAATTCTGTAACCAGGCGTCACACAATGCGAATTGCGCAACGAGTGGGCTGTTGGATGCTTCCAACCCACTACAAGGGGCTCTGCAATAATTCTTCATCGTCATCAGGCACAACACCAACAAAGTGCGCATGATGCCTTACATGTTTTTAGCGGGTACCACGGCTCTCCGTTGAATGACGAAAAATGGCATAGTGGCTGCTGCCCTACTTCACAGAAATTATGATTTATAGCGTAGTGGATTCCTCGCAAGTGCACTTGCATTGGTTGCCAAGGAAGCCCATGAGCCCATCATCCATTTCCTCAGGGTCTCAACAAAGTTCTCCCCCCCTCTCTCTGTCTCTCTTTCTCACGTCAATGTATGTTATATTGCATGGTGGGAGAGTTAAATAGCGACCGGGCGTCACACAATGCGAATTACGTAACTGGTGAGCCGTTTAAAGCTTCCAGCCCATTACAAAGAGCTGAGCCACAATTCTTCATCGTCATCAGTCGTCACGTAAGCATTTCCATTTCACAGAAATTATGATGATTTATAGCGTAGTGGGTTCCTCGCAAGTGCACTTGCATTGGTTGCCAAGGAAGCCCATAAGCCCATCATCCATTTCCTCAGGGTCTCAATAAAGTTCTTCCCCCTTCTCTCTGTCTCTCTTTCTCACGTCAATGTATGTTATATTGCATGGTGGGAGAGTTAAATAGCAACCGGGCGTCACACAATGCGAATTACGTACCTGGTGAGCCGTTTAAACCTTCCAACCCATTACGAAGGGCTGAGCCACAATTCTTCATCGCCATCAGTCGTCACGTAAACAAAGTGCACATAATGCCTTACATATGTGTAGCTGGAACCTCGCTTCTGCGCACAATGACGAATAATCGCGTTGTAGGTGCTTCCCAATTTCACAAATATTGCGATTTATGGCGTAGTGGGGACCTTGCTAGTGTACTTGCATTAGTAGCCCCAAGAGAGTTTAGAACGGGCTCTAGAAATGCCGCTCTTCCAGCTTTCGCTGTGACTGTGCTGCGCTTTCCGCGCAGGCCTGGCATTTTTTAGTTCGAAAAGTCTGCTACACTCTCTCCCAAGGCCATTCATCGCGTCACGATGGCCTTGAGCTACCGGAGCGCAAGTGTGCCAGGCGTGACGTCAAGCCACGTCATCCACTACGAAGAAGCCTCGCCTCTGCGGTACCACGTGACCAGGCGAAGGTTTAAAACACCGTACACATAGCCTTTGCAAAACCAAGCCGAACGCACATTTCGCCCGTGATGAAGTAGGTTTATACGTGTTGAACCTGAAGCAATTTCTGAAATCCAGAATTTCAATGCTTGAAATTCAGAATCTTGGGAGCACGTAGGTAAAACGAACCGGAACCGCTGAATCTGCAGAGAGAACTCTGTGTTGAATGTAAGGAATAAAAAGTAGCATGGTCCCTTATGCATGCATCTAAAACAACTCGAAGGTGAAAAGCCGTCTCCTTTTTAAGTTTTTTTTTTTCCCTAGTCGGTTCTATTGATTCTTACCCCATAGCCATGAATGCTTTCTGCCCCTAAGGTGGTTTTGCACAGCCTCCGGTATCCGCCCACATTGCATCAAGCGACGAGCTAGTGTGATGACGTCATCATGGCGTCATATCATGACGTCATCATGAAGTTACGATGGTGTCATAAATATGGGCGATATGTGACATCACAATGACGTCACATGACGACGCCGTAATGTAACGTCATCGCTCGGAGAAGGTCACGCGGTTTTGGACGGAGTCATGCAAGACTTTTGCGAGACCTTGCGAGAAATTACGAGACCTTTGTGAACCCTTACGATCCTGCATAGCCTCGCGCTAGTCTCGCAGACGGGAGCGCCAACATAGCCACTTAAGCATTTGCCTTAAATGAACGTTTGCCAGAGGACACAATGGAAGCTGGGTTTAGAGAAATATGTGAACGATTTGGAGTATTCTGTACTCCACTACGGAAAATCTGTGTGCAGCTGCCCCTCGAATACCTTTGGAAATTACAAGACCTCTTGCTGCTATAGTATACAGAATAAATTGTGAAGGATTTAGAGCCATATGCACTCTACTAGGGGAGAGTAGCAGGAGGATGACAGCTAATAAATAGGACTTTTTGTACTGCCCACTGCCAATGCAGCTTGTTGTGTCTGTAAAATTCATTGACGACTCGGAGTACTATATGTACTCCGTCCTGAAAATAATTAGGAGTGTTTGACGCGACAAAGATTATGTTAAAACAAATGGGAATGATTTACTAACCACCTATTCTACCGTGGGAGAGCGGTACGCCGTCTCGCAAAGGTGTCAGCAGGGACAAAGTATAGAAATGATAGTAAAGATAAACGTAACATTCGAGAGAATGTTCATTTGCGCAGCTAGCTCCAATGTAGTGTTCTCCTGCCACCATAAATAACTGCGACCCTGACAATGTCCCTGGTGTACTTGATATGTTTCCCCAAGATGATAAGCTTCGACAAGAAAAAGGCGTGCTTGAAAGAGGACTCTAAGAGCAAGTATCGGTGGTAGTACGCAATGTTTAGTGTATGTAAGCTCCTTATGGGGACACGTAGTTGTGGGAGTGAATAAAAAGTCATAGAATCGGTGCCGCTAGATGTCAGAGGGATACGTACGAGACTTTGTAAGCGTGTAATTGTAACTACATGGGCATGCATTTGCATGCATTTGCATAAAGCTCACTTCCAGCCAACTTCAATTTTGTTTCACGGCTTATTGAACCAATCGACTGCACAGCGACGAACGACATTGGAGCGCATATTTGGACCAGTACGATTATTGTCATTGAGGTAGAAAAGCAAGAAAAAAAGTCATTGCAATGAACGAGTGCTCCATATGAACGTCTTATTACTGGTAAAAATTATCCCATGCCGGTTACGAAAATAATAAAATGAACACTTAGACAACAAGTTAAAAAGCTGGCCGAACCCACGCATTGTGCGAATCGATGTAATGCGAAGTAGCCAGCAAAGAGCTGCATATATCGTCTTGTATGTCCACTGAGGAAAATGCGTGTCATTGTTTTCATGTTAACTCCTATTATATGTTCGTCACACAGTAACGTCGCGCAATACCAACTTCGGGGTAGATCAAGCTAGCGAAACGGCCGCCAGCGCACCAGGAGCGTGGCACGTAAGTCATGCTGTACATGACATGTGTGTCATGACTTTCATGTTAACTCGTGTTATTTATGTTCGTCACACAGTCACGTCACAAGATACCAATTTCGGTATATATCAAGCTAGCGAAACGTCCGCCAGCGCACCAGGAGCGTGGCACGTAGGTCATGCTGTACATGACATGTGTGTCATGACTTTCATGTTAACACGTGTTATTTATGTTCGTCACACAGTCACGTCACGAGATACCAATTTCGGTATATATCAAGCTAGCGAAACGTCCGCCAGCGCACCATAAGCGGGGCACGTAAGTCATGCTGTACATGACATGGGCTTCATTATTTTCATGTTAATTCGTGTTATTTATGTTCGTCACACAGTCACGTCGCGCAATACCAATTTCGGGGTAGATCAAGCTAGCGAAACGGCCGCCAGCGCACCATGAGCGTGGCACGTAAGTCATGCTGTACATGACGTGCATGTCATGATTTTCATATTAACTCGTGTTTTTATGTTCGTCACAGTCACGTCGCGCAATACGAATTTCGGGGTAGATCAAGCTAGCGAAACGGCTGCCAGCGCCCCATGAGTGTGGCACTCAAGTCATGCTGTACATGACATGCTTGTCATGATTTTCATGTTAACTCGTGTTATTTATGTTCGTTACACAGTCACATAGCAATTAAGATACCAATTTTGGTGTATATAAAGCTAGCGAAACGGCCGCCAGCGCACCATGAGCGTGGCACGTAAGTCATGCTGTACATGACATGCGTGTCATGATTTTTGTGTTAACTCGTGTGTTATTTATGTCCTTCACACAGTCGCGTCACGCAATACCAATTTCGGGGTAGATCAAGCTAGGGAAACATCCGCCAGCGCACCATGAGCGTGGCATGTAAATCATGCTGTACATGACATGCGTGTCATGTTTTTTATGTTATGACTTGTCATTTATGTTCGTCATGCAGTCATGTTGCGCCATACCAATTTTGGTGTACATTCGATTAACAAAGCGACGAGGAGAGCACAAAGTCGTAGGCGGCTAGATAGATAGATAGATAGATAGATAGATAGATAGATAGATAGATAGATAGATAGATAGATAGATAGATAGATAGATAGATAGATAGATAGATAGATAGATAGATAGATAGATAGATAGATAGATAGATAGATAGATAGATAGATAGATACGCTCAAAGTCGCAGAAGTTCGCTAAGAAATGCTTCGCATTTAAAATTATTTATTGCACGCAACCCGCGATAGAAGGTGTTCACGCATGTATTGTGAGTACACGCGTATTTATTGCATTATATTCATATAGGCCAAAGTATTCTTCATTAAAGAAGTACCGCTAGCCATTACACATTGTTCCGAGCTCGCAATCGTTGCACTTTTGCATGTTAGTGAGCGAGTGGAATGATGAGGTGAGCTATTTTGGGGGGATATACATCACTACAAAGTAATAAAAAACGAAGTGAGGGAAGGCATAAGTGAAATTAATTATCTTTACTCTTACATTATTCTGTCCCAAATGAGTACAGTAATCGTCGCTCTTAGACGAGCGCCTACTGCAGAACGAAACCGAGGCTGTTATTTATATAGAACATTTATTATAGGGAACAGTTTAGGACTCGCTTACTGTGCACAGTTACTGTCAGGAGTCTCATTTAATTGAAAAAGAAATATCGACCTTGTGTAGCGATTGGTGTAGTTCTAAACCCTGCGCCATCATATCGTGGTTTCAGCACGTGAAACCCCAGATACTACTATTATTATTATTAAATCCTGCGCTCCAGTACTGTGAAACATGAAGAAGAGCGTAGCACGGGCAACCGGCGATTCCCGTTCGTAAAGTTCCCACTGTTCTGTTTACCAAACCGTCGATGACGTGAATGTTTGAGGTAAGCATGTAACGGTTCCCCGGCACAAGCAGAATCTTCTTAGGGAGATTCGCAAACTCGGCGTGTGACATGCGCGCTCCTTTTCGCTGCGCTTTATCGACTTCCCACTTGCTACGGCAGTCGAGATACGTGTCGTCTGCTGCGAGTTCCTTCAGGTTGCTTCGGCCTTCAGATGTAGCGACGAATGCGGTGGAAAAGCGCCACTGGAAGGAGCAATCGCGCGTCTGGAGAGGCAGTGGCACCCTCTATTTGGCGGCGCGGGTGTTAGTCGCATGTTTCCGAAGCATGTTCAGCGATCTTAAGTTAAGTTTTGCTATTATTTCTTGGTTATTTCAGCTAATTATGTTATCTTAGACCTTGGTTGTTCGTTTATTTTAACCCGGTTTGATAATGGCTAGCCTTTTTTTTTACTGAAACAAACAAAAATAATTGAAGGAGTTGTCACCGTTGCTTGGCAACGGCTACCCATTTCCATTTTTGGTTGTTAGGATATCAAAACAATTAAGAAACAGAAATAATATATATATATATATAGCATCTATAGCACTTCACTTGAGCATCTATAATTCTACCGAATCCAGGAAGACCTCCTACATATATATATATATATATATATATATATATATATATATATATATATATATATATATATATAATATATATATAATCCTACATTTAGCAAGTTCAAGAGTTCTCGTTTGAACTGAGCGCATATAAAATCGCAGTGCTCACTTTCAGTGTAGTCCTCTCAACATATACCACAAATATTAGTGTCTTCAAAGAAACGTTCAAGCACTTTTATTGCTTTGTGATTTCCCGGAGATGGCCATAGGCCTAGGATATTCGCCAAAGAGAACGTTCGCTCCGAGTTCTTTACTTCGAGTTCTTTACCTATTTTTCCTCTGGCTACGCTTCTACATGAGGATAGAAATATGTCACACAAAACCAGGGCAACTGAGGTACCAATGCATATTTCCGATTTTTGCACATAATGTTATCCTTTAAAGCTGATGACTATCGACTCAAGGTAAAACTCGAGGACTGAAAGGAAGTTTTCACTGCTTACCCCCGTTGCGTTCTGGAATCCGATTTCACCAGTCTCGTTTATCACATCACGTAAACAGTCCAGCATGAGGTATGGAATAGAACAGTTCCACAACATAAATGTTCAAACCAGCGGAGCCAGACACTTCACTGAGACCGCTGATGATGTCAAGTGAACTTGGGACGAGAAACGCGTCCTCTATCACTGGAGAACTTAGGTGCTGCTGTGAATACTGGCCCACAAGCCCTTGCCAGGATCCCTTTTCTGTGACGATAGTTCTGAGAGGACAGTCAGGCTTGCGCGTTATTCCTGTGAAGAAGGCTTCCAAGGCGGTTGTTTCAGTCCTCTCAACCTTTTTCCGAAGCGAGAACAGGTCGAGGTCCTTCAACATCCGAAGAGCCTTCCTTTTTTTGAGATTTTGCGTTGAATTCAAACGACGTGAAGTTCACGCGACTTGAAGCCAAGGCGTTCTCTTCAAACATTCCTTGAGGCATGAGAATGAAACCCCCTTCTTTTTCAGCCTGGATCACTAACGTTCTCGCTCGCCCAGAGCATTGGTCACGTACCTTAAGGGAGGCTTCTTCGTAGAACCAGTGCCTACCTTTGACATTACACAGCTCACGGCGTCACTGGTAGATCCCTATCCGGAATGCTATCCGGAATGCTAGTGCAATTTGGTACCCGTCGAGCCATGGCGATGAGCTGGTGCCGTTCAGCACCAGGAATTCAGGGCTTAAGGTGAGGGGGGGGGGACAGGGGGGCCCACCACCCCTCCATTTTTTAAGAAAGAACTTGCCCCCCCCCCCCCCACCCCTCCGCAGTTGGACTGTAGCACTGCAGCACCCATTTCACAAGCACTGGATTTGACTTTGTTGACGGTAGTGCCTAGTGCGAGAGAGATATCAAACTCCAACTTCCCGAATAATGATTTAATCGTGATTATTATGTTTAGGTGGTGCGAGCAAAACAGGAAGACAGGTATCGTCGAAGTGCAGCATGCATTTTCTCGAAGCGCAGCAGACGACGGGTTACCACCGTGTTTGACTAAGCTTCTTGGCGTACAGGTGCAGTACTGTTTCACGAGGCACCTGAGCGTGAAGTTACCTGCCCATGAATTAGTGAATGCTCACCTTGATCACTTTACATTACCACTTAATTTTCATTCGATTAGTTGTGCATTAAGAGGTTGGTGTAATACCAAAGACGCATGCATTTTGCCTACTTTTTTAGGTAAGTAAGCCAGAAAATAAAATATGGCGTTGTCGTAGCTGACGCAGGGGCGTAGCCAGGGGGTGGCATACCGGGACCGCCCCCCCGCCCCCCGAATTAGTTTCTTTGCCATGGCATACACAGCACAAAATGACACTCGACCGCACTTGCCTGCCTGGCCTCCACTTCAGATCAAGGAGGTTCCTCCCCCCCCCCCCCCCACCCCCGAAAAAAATTTCTGGCTACGCCCCTGGTCTGAGGGTCTCAATGCAATGAGTGCATGTTCTTTGTTGCAGCTAGAGTAATTTCCTTGGAGCTCACACATCTTTAACCCTTTACTTCCAGAGATATTTTTTGAAAAATCGTTTCGAAAATGCCGATTTTCTTAGTGCTTAATTGGATCGGCACTATGCACGCGCACACACACACACACACACACACACACACACACACACACACACACACACACACACACACACACACACATATATATATATATATATTATATATATATTTGGAGGGGGGCCCTCAGTGGAGCGATACAGATCGGCCACACGCTAACACACACGCACACACACACACACACACACACACACACACACACACACACACACATATATATATATATATATATATATATATATATATATATATATATATATATATATATATAGCCTGCCCGATCTGTATTGGTCCTCTGAGGGCCCCCCTCCAATTAAGGGAGACTTGAAGGCCTGACCAGGCCTTAAATGCGCAATCTCGTTTCGAGTCATGTATTCGCAAAAATCTCGGAAGCCATACTTTACGTTTTTGGTGAATCCAGGGCTGTGGCGCTGCCGTTCACTGACGAATTCCTTCTATTTTACTTCACATTTTGCATTACTTTTCGAACCAACACGTAGCAACTGAAGCTAGTTTTAAGAAACAAAGGCAAAGGAATACAGGTATAAAAGATGACACTAAGAACAAAAACCCACCATCTACAGCTGCTATTCGAACCCGGGCCTTTTGAGTGGGAAACGGGCATTCTACCCCCGCACCCCTTCGGCGGAGCCACGCGCAACTCTTAAGCTACGGCACATTGTAGACTACCGATCGCAGCGCCACAAGCGGATTGACCCTGTTTGGGCTTCACTTTTCGATGCTCGTTCCGAGCACTCCCCTGTTCTAGTACACTCTAGCGGTAGTCATCCTAGCAGCGGTCGGAGTAGCGGCGGAGCGCGGCTTGTCACGGGGTGTCCGTTCAGAGCGAAACTCGCTCGCCCAGGCCAGTAAAGCTTTCGCTTTAAAAAACACAGTGCACAGTGTACTTCATTTTCTCAGGAATCCTTTTCTGTCCACTTTTGCGCTAAAAAATGCCGTATGTTATTGCGTTTTAAATGTAAACATTTCGACAGAAATCTGTCTGGCTGGGTGGAATATTTAGGAGGTTAATATGGCTCCAGCCAAGAGAGAGAGAGAATAAACGTTTATTAACTATTCCTATTAGCACCTAAAGTGGGTGGAGCCCTTCGTCCAGTGCTCCACTGGCTATTGCAGCTCGCCGGGCCTGGTCCAGGGTTGTCAGTTGGCTTCCCAAGGCCTGATCCGAGAATCGCGCCTCCCACGACCAGTGTGGTAATGTGTGTGTTTTTATGAGCGTGGAGTTTGCCGCAACAGGACGCGAGGTACAGCTGTATGTAATGTGTGTCAGTGTTGGTATCCGTCCGCACCAGGGGCATTCATCCCGATATTCGGAGGGGTGTATCTTAGAAAGTGTGTGTAGGTTGGGGTACGTGTTCGTCTGCAGTCGGCGCCAGTCTCTCGATTGCTCTCTGTTCAGATTCGGGTAGTTTAAGAGAGCCCGACGTTTCGGGACCGATTGAACAACACCAAGTCCTAGTGTACAAGGTGCCGTGTTCGCAATGCCCAGCTAGCTACATAGGCGAGAGGAAGTGCTTCCCAGAAAGAATGCGCCAACATAAGAACGACGTCAGGAAGATGGAAATGCAACGCAGCGCTCTTGCAGAGCACTGTGAAAAGCACGACCATAAGATCGACTTCGACGGCGCTTCTGTTCTGGAAACAGAAAGGAATCTGGGAAGGAGGCTCTTGCTCGAGTCGTGGCACATTCAAAACACGCCGGCAAATGTGAACCGATCCCTAGGAACAATGCCCTCGGTTTACGTTCACGGCCTCCGAAACGTGAGGGAAAGGGAAATCCGGAGCCGCGGTGGAACAAGTCGGGGAGAAGCTTCCATGACCAAACCAGTCACCCCCTGAGGAAGGGGCCGAATCGGTCCCGAAACGTCGGGCTCTCTTAAACTTGGCTGGAGACATATTAACCTCCTAGTTATTGTGTTTGGAAGATATGTTGAACGATGTAGGGGGGGGGGGTACAGTGTACTTGGCTATGGGGGAGCCCTAAGCCGTGTTTCACACAGACGGTCAACATCAATAACAATTCAACGAAACATTTGCTTGCTAGACAAACGTTTACGAGAATGACAAAACAAACTTCAGTTACATGGAAACAAAACATGAAATGACTCGGAGGCAACACGTACAATCGATGTTTCGCACACACACATATATATACACACACACTAATTTGTCACAAAGAGATGCATATACATATTTACATTACATGGCAAACAAAAAGCACAAATAAAACGTGAATATGTACATTTCGCATATTTACGTGGTGTTTCTGCCTGCACCAAACGAGACATCAGCTTACCAAAACGAGGCAGGCCGAAGGACAAGCTTCACAAGTCTGTCACAGACCAACACAAAAGGGCAACACCACTGCCGGAGAAATTCCTCCTCACCGAGAAAGAAGAGCCCCTGTGACAGAACAGACAAAAGCTCCGTGTAAAGTCGCTCTAGGATCGGGAAGAGAGCGCGACGGCGACGGCCTGCTGCAACCGCCTCGCAGCGGTCGCGCCAAAGAGAGAAAGCACCGGCAACAACGAGAAGGCAGGCGAAGCGGCCTCGAGAACAACGCCCAGAAGAAACGAAGCGATTCACTCGGAGCCCGCGAAATCCAGCATGCACGGCCCTCGAGAAAATACGAGCAATAACACATTGCTTCATAACATGCTGATTTGTTTCCTGAAGGAAGCAGTTCGGGCGTGTTGCTGAGCGGACCATTCTCCACCGCTCGAGGCCGTCGAGAGTGGGAAGCACACCCCACCCCAGGCGCCACATGAAGTCCCGGAGGTGGCCAGGTAGAAAAGATGACGTTAGCGCGCTCCAAGACACACGTCTGGAGCGAGCACGGCGAGCCAGAGGAACTAACAGGAGCAACAAAGCAGCTGTTGTGATAACAATAGAATTGTTTTGCACATCTACTCCAGGACAGGTCAACTGGACATGGCGAAAAAATGCAACAGCTGTTGCATAAAATGCCGGGAGTGTTATTGACTGAAGGCCCATGTGAAGATGCACATTACGCATCAAATGCCGGATGCGAGTGCCCAGAATGCAATGCGCAAGAGTACGGTGGGGAAGAGTCCCCCGCGCGTACTCTTGCGCATTGCATTCTTCCCCTTGTACAAGGCGCAACAGTAAGCGCAGTGCCAGTAGCCGGCAGCGTATACGTTGCGGACAAACTAATAGTATTTTTTTTTGAACCACTGGTCGAATGTTTCGGACAGTTGACTTTACCGTAAGGACATATTTTTGTGTCGCTTCTTTTAGGTCGGAAACTTGAACGGCCTGGTAAATTTCGTCGGAGATACTGACATCGCTGCTCAGATTACCTATTATTTTGGGCATAGTTACGACGAACCTTTAACTCTTAATACGCGTAGTACTTACATTAGCCGAGAAAAAGTACTCTTGGTTCAAGCGGAAGCCAACTAGCACGACTGTCTTTCACAGGTGACGGGCAGGCAAGCCGCGGTTCTGTGAGCGGAGCTGTACTTTTTAGATGCGAAGCAGCTTTTGCTCGGGGCTGTGTCCGGTGGCGGTGGTGGCGTCCGCGCTCCACTGCGCATGTGCCTACTCTCTCCCGCTCTCCTCTTTTACGCAGGTGTTCGGTCGCCTTCTCTCCTCTCCTCCCCCGCGCTGCAGCCGCGCCGCAACCAAATACAGCCTGTAACCCACTCTCTCCTCTCCCTCCCCCATTTAATGTGTATATACGCGCGTGTGCTAGGTCGGCTTCCGTCATTCTCGCTTCGCTCCCGTTCAGATGAGCTGTAACGTCAACGTCGGCGCCACTCGTTCACTCGGTGCTAACGTAAAGCAACGCACAAATACAACGTAATGATAACACAAACACTAAACACAAACCTCACACACTAACGGAAACGCCGAGTGAATGTAACGGAAACTTGGTGTGCGCCCCCAATGCTGCTCGCATACCCTCATGGTTCCCTTGAGTGGGAGATGGTATAATTTTCCTTAGATTGTAACCGAGCGTAGTCCTACTACTATTTATTGTAGAAATGACGCTTATGTCTGCAGATCGATAGCAAGCATGGCGCAGTTGGTATTACTACTGCTAAAACACGCTAAGACACGCTTTGTGCGAGCCTTCGTAGTAGGAAGCAGCGTGTGGAATGTTGAGGGTGGTCGTGTGGGGCTAAATTAGCGGCCAGTAAAGGGATAAGAAATCGACTACTTTCTCGACGGTAGTGACCCCAATTCTAAACAGCGTCACCGGCAACAAGGGAGAAAGGTTGAAACAAGGCGGCAGCGGCAATTCGGCGGTGACGAGAGGAGAAAGGACACGTCGCTCGTGAAAAAACCTTGACCGGCCTGCCGCTACAGCGCGGTGTCCTATCTCGCTGGGCACGCATCGGAAACGGCAGGGGCACGCTTTGCATAATGTATGAACCCATCGCGCACGGCTGACGATCGAGAGGCGAGCGCGCACGTTGCGGCCGTCCGCGGCGTGAGCCCTCGCGCTCTGTGGCTATATAAGCGCGTTGCTTGCGGCAGAGGCGACCACGTGACCTTTTTCAGCGTGTTTCTGCGGCTCTCTACGCCGTTTAAGCATTTCGGCAGCGTGTGGTGAGAGAGAAGCTGTTGAGAAGGGGGCTTGCCGGTAAATTAGACAAGAAGGCAGCGCATACGCAACATAGAGCCTATGTATGGCACATCAATGAAGGAACCGGATGCCTGATCGTTGTCTCGAAGCAAGCAAAAAAAAAAAGACAAAAAGAAAAAAAAAACGAGAACTTCGAAAGAGTGATGACCGAGGAGCGATACGTTATAAGGAAAAAAAGAAAACGCGCTTGTGTAAAAACTTCAATTTTTCATTCCACTAAGGCCAACAGGCCGCTTCTAGACGCGCTTTTCGGGGGTCGGATTCAAAAAATGCCTCCCTTGTAATCGCTTTTCGCCATTGGCCGAACGGGCTTCGCTAATGATACGTCCAGCCTCATGATTGGCTGAAATACTCTCTTACGAGCACTTTTTATCGTAAGACGGTTTGGCCGATATGGATCCAGGTGTTCCACGTAAGTTGTTCCAAAACTTAAAAATATCTACGTGCGCATGTAGCATGATTCAATTTAGTTAATGTAGTTTGCCGTCGCTTGGAGTAAGACAGAGTTTCTTTTTCTACTTCAACTAATTGCGAAATTAGGTGACGTTGATTAATCAAATCCTCAAATATTATAGCCAGAGAAAACGTGTCAGTGAGAAAACTGTAGCATTCTGAAGAAACACGTGCGTGACGCAGCTTTCTTTGGCTCTTCACATACTGCACAAAGCAAGACCCAAAGAAAGCTCGCATTTAATGGGAAAAGCGCCGGTGATTTGTATGGCCAATATAAATACGTACAAAGCTGTTTATATCAGCGATCTTTATAACTACTATTTCATAAGTGCCAACTCACGGCAGTAGCTAAATGCCTGCTAGTAGGTCTGGAATACATAGGCAGAAATGGTTTGGTTGATTTGCCAGTGAACAAATCACCACCACCACCACCACCTATGAGATAACTCACGTCGGATATACAAGGTTATCGTGTTATCTACAGTCGGATACAACTTTAGAAGTCGGCGGCACTTCCTCCTCAAAGGGCGATGCACACAAGGCTACACCAATGGGCGCGCACCTCAGAGTGACGTCATGAGCCGGACGTCCCGTAGCACCACCTTCGGAGAACACTGACGAGTGCATGAGTGGGACTATTCCTTCAGTCGCGGAGGCGATCGGCTGCCGCGCTTTGGTCATCTGGGCGGGGCCTATCTGGACTTCTTAAGTTGCACCTGACGATAGGTAAATATTTTGGGAAAAAGGCATTGCTGGCTGTTAATTAAAAATTATACTTTACTAATGCTGAAAAAAAAGATTAACGAGTCGGGAGCTAAGCTGGCTGAACAAGAAGGTCAAGATATTGCTTTGTTGCCAGACAGCACTCTCCGCCGCTTTACTGTCCGGGTGTCGATTTTAGTGGCACCAGCACCGAGCGAGTCTTGTTTCTCTTCCAAACACTTCCGGTCGAGCACTATACTTCTCGTTTTCCGAATATTCCGAAAAAGTGTCGTAAGAACTAAAACTGGCACGACATCGATGGTTCTCGTTCAAGGTAAGAGTTATATTGGATACATACAGTATGATACTGGATCATAAGTGTACTTAGGATAAGGACCGATCACCTGACAGTATAATCAATAAAAATTAATTGAATGAGCTCATTGAAATAGAAGACGGTTTTCTTGACGGCAGCTCGGATCGTTGCGGCACCTGGCGGAGCAGATCTCAACTTCGCGGCTATGTCTACGTGGTCTCTCAGATCCGCGTCGGATCTCAGAGTTAGCCTTAGGTCAACAAAAAGTTAACACAGGGAATGCACCAGAGCACACGAACGCCGACGTGCGAGTTCCATCGGACGCCTGTGTCAAGGATTAGGGTCAACTCCAACTTTTTTTTTAGTTTGAGCTCTCAGTCACTTACGTATTGTTAAGCATCAATGACAGCTAGAGCACATTACTATTTTTCTCGATGATAACAAATCTCTGAAGATGCAGTTGATTTGCATCTCCTCTAACAAGCCAAAAAACTGACAAAAAAGGCGCGAGCTGCCGCTTTCCTTTTTTTTGGGGGGGGGGGGGCTTGAGCCCTGAGGCAGCCACTGGAGCCACAATGCGGTGTTTTTTACGACCCACGAGGCTTCGTGCTGGTGCTTGGTTTCTGTCACAAAGGGTAAAATGCCGCTATACGGTAGGCCGGGCGTCATTAATTATTAACGTTGCTCCATTCCGTAAACATGTATATGTTTCAGAAGCCGCGCGCTCGCCGATCGATTTGCGCACAAAATGCCTGCTCGGGGCGCGTGAACCCGATTACTAAGTAAAAAAAAAGCGCTACAACGGCAATGCAAACAAGAAGATCCTTTGCTGGAACAAAACTTCTGGAAACATTCTCACGCACACCATTACAAAATAAAAAGAGGCAAGAAACACCTTATCTAATAGTTATATTTTGCGATTGAAAAACATTTAACTAGAGATTCCATTTGGGTTTGTCGGTACAACATCATCTACGAAAATAGCGCAGAATGAAGGGAATACGACAAGAAGACACACAGCACAGGCGCTCGTGTTGTGTGTCTTTTTCGTGTTCCTTTCATTCTGCGCTATTTTCGTCGATGATTTAACCGGAGTTCTGTCGGCTACGTCATTACGTTTCGGTCTTCGCGGTCTGCATGTAGCTAGTATGTCCGTACAGCGTAACCATCCGTAAGTGGTGTAACAAGTAGGGCAAGGTTGATTTCAATCGGTTGCTGGCACTCTCATGCAAGCATGAGTAATTGATTGGAGAACGAAATAGCCCCGGTAAGCTGCGGTGCGACGCGTGTAAAGCGTTTCAACTGAAGAGTAACTTAAACAAACAACAAAGGATTTCAGGGGAAAATGGAAGCTTGGAGGTTTGAAAAATCGTATAACAGGGGAGCTATTCTGGAACTGTCTACTGCGCTGGAGACGTTTCGACAAGAGCATTTTTCTTCGTCAGGTCGCCAAAGAGAAGACCCTCCGGCCAAAACGCCAGCTCCAACGACGTCCCCTGTTCTGAGATTTTTTATCACTGAAATTAAAAGGAAATTTCGCTATTAGTCGGCTGAATGTAAGGGCTGGGAAGCAGATTTTTGACCTTCTACAGCAGCCTAAATTAAAACGACATTGAAGTAGCTTGATTCTAGCGTTGTTTTTTGCCAGTAATCATAGTTTACAAACGCTTGATGGCCAGGCTATTGTAAGAGGAAAGGGGGGAGGAGGCAATCTTGGAAACCTCGCCGAAAGTTAGAAAGGTGTTAAATACTTATAAAGTTAAGCAACACAATCACATAAAAGCACATATAGCGTTACACTGATATAGTTGAAATTCGATTTAACGAAGTTATGACCGCGCTCAAATTACTTCATTAAATCGAAAAGATCGAGAGGAAGTGGAATATGGAAGCTTGCGATGAAAAAAAACCCGTAAACAGGGGGTGGGTGCTCGAGCCGACGTTTCGACAAGTGCACTTGTCTTCTTCAAGGCTGGAACTTGAAGCCTTGAAGAACATAAGTCCACTTGCCCAAACGTCGGCTCGAGTACCCATCCCCTGTTTACGGATTACTTCATTAAAGGGACACTAAAGAGCAAAACGATTTTTCTCGCATTAGTAAAGCGGTCTTCCACGATACCAAAAACACCACGCTTTCTGCGCGAAGACGCTTAATAAGCGAGAAAACGCGCAAAAAGAAAATACAGGTGGCGACGCCACCTTGGAATTCCCGCACCGTTTGCCGTGACGTCACATATTTTTGACGGCGCCTGCTTGGGCCTACGTAGTTCCTAATCGGTTAAATCAAAGTACATTGTCCTCTGAGGGGACCAGAGACATGACATAACGAGTTTGTGGAAATTTCGTCGAGCCAGTGGCGCCAAAATACGTTAAATGCTCTTTGAAGTCTTTTATGTCACGAATTACAAAGTTCGGCGCGAAATTTAAAAATGAAACTTTGAACTTGGCTTTCTCCTCTAATAATAAACCAATGGCGGTGAAACAAACTGCACAAGAGTTCTCCAAGCACACTTTATCAATATAAACCTATTCATTGTTTCTCTTTAGTGTCCCTTTAAATCGATAAGTTCGTAGAATATAGAGAAATGAATTTTTCGCTCCTTCGAAACCTAAAATCCAAAGGCAGGGACGCCCAAAAGCTACCGCGGCATTTGATTTGCCACTAACACACACCTGCGCGTGTAGAATCCGCGAGGCTAGCCCGAACATGGAGCCTCCCATGTGCGGGCAATACAGGCGAGGGGGACTCACGTGAAGCTATTACAAGGCGCCGATGTGCAAATATATGAAGAACGAATGCCATGATTGTGCGAGCAGGCACAGCAAGAAATTTGCAAGGAGACGATCAGTGCCATGTGTGGCGTAAACCATTGAATAACGAAAGCAACCACCGTGTTTCTGTCGGAGCATTTACAGGCACAACAAACCGCCACCACCTGCGCCATTTTGCACGTAAAAGAGCCACCTACTGTTATGTCTGTTGTTCCATGCATGGGCGCGACGTGCAGCCTCGTCACAAGAAATTTATAGTGAATAGGGAGGCTAGATGTTCTAACGCGATAGCGTCACAGCGCATGCCCTAAGAAAAACCGGTCTGTGTCAAAATTAAAAAGAAATCACTGCATTCCTTACACACGAGAAACTTCGTTAAATCGGGTTTAGCGATATATTATTTTTGTTACTTAGAAATGAGGAAAACATTTAATCTTGTGGGTACCCCCATCGGGCCCGCGACGCGGCGGAGGGGCAAGGCCTCTCTGTCCCGACGTGGGAGCGGCCCGCTGCACGCTAATCGCGCGCACCGAAGGACTAAAATAAAGTTGTTCATCCATCCATCCTACCCGCCACGGAATGGGAATTTCTTCGTTAGATCGAAAAATTCTGAAAATCGGCTTTCGTTTGATCGATTTTTAACTGTATAAGAAAACACCTAAGTGAGATGTTTTTTCTTGTTCTGAAATTGTTCAGAGACCAGTTTACTTAATATTTGCCATATGAATATTAGCCCCTTTCGTTGGTCTGTGTAAAAAATAACAATTGTTCGGAGTCATACTGCGTCATTACAGGTACGACTGGAGGCACATGGAAACCAAGCAAACTCCCGAAGAGGTGTTCGTATCAAGGCAAGGTGTGTGCAAGGACTACTGCCTTCTGCTGAGCGAAATGTGCAGGTGAGTGTTGTCTTTTAATTACCTTGTGTCTGTTAGATCAATCTATTCTTCTCGAACGAATTAAAAAAAATGGCGAAGCTTGCACTAAGTCGCGCAAGGCTCGAAACAGCGCAACTGGACGATTCTGAAGCCTAATCTGGTTGCTTCAAGGTTGTGGCTAGGCTTTAGCTAGGTGATCCTAGGTTGTTGCTAGGTTTCTTCAAGGTTGTTGCTCGGCTTTAGCTAAGTGATGCCAGGTTGTTTCTAGGTTGCTTCTCAGCGTAGAGATGTTCGAGTTAAACCAAGGACAGTCACAGACACGACAACAATGTCGAAACTCCAGAGACAGAAGCTCGCGCAGAAGCCGAGCGTTAGGACCTCTCATAAATCTACGGGCACGTCGTCGTTGGCGTAGGGCTTCTATTGCTTCGGGGTCTCCTCGCCGTTGCCGTTGCCTTTCCCTTTCCCCAGTATTCTCTCGTTGTACGTACTCGGGGTCTTCGTATCGCCGCCGTCGCTACGCAGCCATTTCTTGGGCTAACTGTTGCCTTCTTTATTTTCGGTAGACCAGTGGTGAGTAACGGGATTTACCCAATTTCTGTGGCACGTACCCGTCTATGATGATCATAGTTTTCTCCGGTCATACGTTTTACCACCACCTTTAACAGTTTCTCCGTGAAAAGAAGTACTGCGCTTTGCCGACTGCTGCTTCCTTAAATGTGAAACGGCGGTGTCTAGTAGTCAGCACTCGTATTAGACGCCCAGACCGATATATCAAAACATTATTGCAATGATATTACCGACGGTCGACTCAGCAGAGTTTCTCGGTCGGAGTCCTTCTCACAGCCAATGTTTAGCCTCTCGGAACTGCACCAAAGGAAAATTTTTTATTCCCCACCATTCCTAAAGCCATTCAACACGATCTGTCTCACTATTTCTGCCTATACAGTAAGTCCATGAGAAGCTTCTCGCATTTTTTATTCAGAAATGTCTCACCGTGGTTTGCGGTAGACGTGAGGATGACATCCTTTTGTATTTCTAGCAATTTGCCTTCAACCGTTCATCATTAGGGAGTTTTAGCTTGTAACGTATACTTCTTTACGTTACCGTTACCGCATTGCGTTTACCCGGAAATCGAGTTTTAGTACAGTTTTTTAGCTGCCCAAACGTAAACCTTTACGTACGTACGTAAACCTTTACGTTTGCTCAAACCACTAAGTGGGGATGATAACAGCATTTAAACTACATTTAATTTAAATAAGATTGAATTACGCTACGGCAAAATCATAAGACAGGTATTTAGCGTGTGCAGTATCCCGGTATAAGCGAAGGGGTGTAGCAATACCAGGTTACCGGGCGATGGTGTCAACATCTTGTGACGCTTCGTGCAACCACAATCATGGACACGTTTGTTTTCGCTTAGTGTTCCTGAGGGGGGAAATGATTAAAAAGGCAACTCATTCGTAATAATGCCGCTGAAAGGCAATTACATTGGGAGTAGAATGCCCGATGTTTCTGCAATAACAATTTTGTGCTCGCCTGGTACACCTTGGCCCCGCTAGATGGCGCCACCTATCCAGCCTGTCAGCGTCTTTAGGCCTCTCCCGTTTGCGGATTCGGTATTCTACGTCGCTCTACCCTCGGTAATCCGGCTGAAATAAGGTGATCGTAAGCGGCGCTCGCACTTCGGCTTATTTTGACTCGGCGGCTGGAGCCTCCGCGAAGCGGATATCGCGAGTAGCCACGAACGAAGGTTGATTTGCGAAATAGGGCCGTAAACGTAAAGCCTATCCGGCGAGTAGTTTACGTTCCGTAAACCTTTACGTTCCGTAAAGGTTCGCGCATGCGCAGATTCCATCCGGTATCCGTTAACACGGTAACGTAAAGAAGTATACGTTACAAGCTAAAACTCCCTATTGCCTTCAATGAAATCCCGCATGTTGCGTGTTGTACTGAAGAAACCCGCATGTTAAGTTAAAAAAAAAGCCTCTTGTTCACTTCGACATTGTGTCAATCAGCAAATGCTTTCGTTTTTTAGAGTGTGTCACGCCCCAGTCGCTATAAAAGTTCATTGTAAGAATTCTTATCTGGTTTGGGCGTCCAGTGCTTTACGCTATATCTATCACTTGCCTGTCCACTGTTATCTTCTGACAAGAGCAGCGTGGTTTGTGTGCAACCCATGCGCCACTAAACTAAGTGACAATGAAATTTGTGGATTGATCTCTCACCACAATAGAATGACAGGCCTTATTTCTTTTATAACGTTGTAATATAAGAGCATAGGCAATGCTGCATGGCAAATATCTTAGTTCTATTGCTGAACTGCCAGTTCATAGTCATTCCGCGGTTACTTGTATTGATGTCGCTTGTTTTTGTGTGCGGGCTACTATTTGTTGCATTAACAAGCAGGTTGTGAGCCGTTGGTATTCTTTACAAGTTTTGTTGCATTTCTGTAAAGTTTAAAGATCATAAGCAACGGGGTCTTCCTAAGATTTTTATTTTTTGTACCTTTGTATGCGTATTGAATTGGGTTTGGAGTGGTGGTTCACATGGCTGCCATGACGTT
Organism: Rhipicephalus sanguineus; assembly: GCF_013339695.2. Classification (NCBI taxonomy): domain Eukaryota; kingdom Metazoa; phylum Arthropoda; class Arachnida; order Ixodida; family Ixodidae; genus Rhipicephalus; species Rhipicephalus sanguineus. The sequence continues at coordinate 125,416,740 of NC_051177.1, read as the reverse complement.
CATGATTACTGTTGGAAATATTTCGTGATTGTTTCCGCCATTTCGCAAATTTGAAACTTTGGTTTTGCGTCCAATTCTGCAAGGAGCATTTACACTTTCAAACTAAACATTTCTAATTGATATTTTCATACGCACCTCAGCTAAGGCCCCTTCAGAGCCCGTGGATTGTTTTTCATCTCTGCTTCTTCGACTGAACTCTTTGTGCTTGTTTTCAGCTCACGTTTCTGAGTTGCAAGTAAGGCGACACTACTGTTTCCTTTTCAGTGAACTTTCTTCTGTAACATGCTTTTCTATGATCTCGTTTGTCCCGTAGAAATCTCTGCGCACCAATTTTACTGTAATTTTAATTGTAAATTAACGTCTATCCTAATTAAAAACGTGACGCATTGACTGTCTCACCTTTGCTCGATTCTGCATGATATACTGCAGGTACTCGTTTTCGATCTGGGCGCCCTACATTTGGTAGTCATCATGTTGAGTGCGCAGCCGGAAATGCAATATGAAGTCGTCTCTTTGTTGTCCTCCGTTCACATTTTCCATCGGTGCTGGTGCTGGTTACATTGGTAGTCACAAATTTTGCATGCGAGTCTTGTTTGTCTAGTGTGTTCACGTCGCAAAGGTAGCCGATGACACGCAGTGCCAGCTATAGCGTTATGTTATGTAGCGTTATGTAGCGAAGGTTATGTTCTTCTTCGCGTCGTTCTTCGAAAATTATTCAAAATCACCATATTTGTGCAAAGTTGTACGTGGACATAATGAAAGCGATCGTATTTTTGTGCCCAAATCGCCTTCGTAGTTTAGAAAGTCGGTCCACTTTATTATGAATCAGTGCGAACATTTTTATCGCCACCCTGCAACAAAAGTGATGTTCCAATTCCACAGAAAACGCAAATCACGTGAAGGTGGAAATTTTGTTACATCATGTACTAACTCGGAGGCAACATTCATTGAAGGCGGTGGTCACGCTACACTACAAATCACTTTTGTAGTGCGTGCCACTGTTTGCTTGCGTGCGTGGACGTATTTAGACGTCACGCGATTTTCAAATACATAGGGAGTAACACAGCGGGCGCTGCGCGACCGAGAGTTGGGTAGAGAAAGAAACTTGCGGCCTGTGTTCCACTTCTTCGTTGAGCGCGTATTGCGGAATTAAAAATTGCCATTTTTTTTGTGCAGGCTAGCAGGCATCAGAGAAAAGACTTTACAAGGCTTCGCCAAGGGTTTCGACTACCGTCCAGGACACCAGTTTCATCCGGGCCAGGACGTAACACATGCATGGAACGCGGTCTTCATCCTAGGAGCATGGAGGCTTATCGACGCCACTTGGGGAACAGGTCGGTATTAGCTTCAGGTTGCGGCGCCAAATGTAACCCCGTGTTTTACTCTGTAAAGAACTATAGAATCAAATCAAACACAAATATGTGAGCAAGACTTGCGAGCACCTGCAGCGCGTGTTGCACTACACTCGGTGACATAATGACATCATCACAAGCACCTATCCCCTACTGTATTACGTACTCCCTGCCATGAGTAGTGCTCTAAGAGACACTTTAATGGTGTTGTTTTGATTACAATGCTAGTAAAAGTATATCGGTTACCGGTAGCGACCTTTTTCGCGAAACAGAATTATATAGGAAAGCGGTTGGCTACAAGAACATGCGTGACCTTGGTACAAAGGGATCGACCGCGCTCATCACAAGCTTAAGCGCACGCAGCTTAGTTTCAATACACTGATCATGTGCCACACAGCACATGGTGTAGGCTGTACACAGTTTTACACATTACAGAGCAGACCATGCCCTCCGTACACTCTAGTGTGTGCAGCAAAACTACCGCCATCACGCATTTGGGACGCCTGTTTACAAACCACTGAAGGACTATCGTGCTTTGTGAACAAGCAGCAAAAGGGTTCATTTTCAAAAGGGAGAGTTGGGCTAGTTGGTTCTACGTTATTACGCTGTCATATAAACAAGATTCCATTCCCGTGCAAACACGGGAATCTCGGGAAGACGGGTTTGTGAACAAGATTCTCATGTGGGCACCCAAACGCCATTTTCGTCATTTCTTCGTCAGTGACAATATTGGTGACTGCCGCACAGTGACTCTTCCTGGACTGGGGGTATGTCGTCATTCCATTGACAACAATTCCAATTAATGTTCGCGCACTACATACCAATGAGTTGCTGTTTCAATATTTTTTATACGTTCTCCTGTGTTAAAAAAAGTCAATACCTTCGAGCACTGCGCAATCTGCTATAGGAGAGCTCTATGCAGCTGTCCAGCTCAATCTGATGTGCGGATAATAATTGAAAACAAAAAGAATATTGCCAGAAAACACAGGTGAAGCATAATACCTCTTGTGTGTTGAGGAAAAGGGGAGGCTATTTAGAGCAATATGCACTTTAAGGAAGAGCGTTACGTGGTCTCTACAAAAATATACGCTTAAAGCTGCTGCGGTTTTTCAGCCATAAGCGGAAGTTTTATTGCATATGTTATTTGTACATAAAGACGAAACAACATTTTAAACAAACAAACAAGCACAGTGGATTCGTTTCCCGGGTAGAGACGAACGCGCTGATATGTCACTGTATATTAATAAACACATCAAACTCATCCACGTGAACTGGAACAGATTGTTCATACAGCGATGATTGTCACGTATACAAGCGAATAAGAGTGGGATGCCAGTTAGTATAGGAATAATCAAAGCACTACCTGCACCTTCTCTAAATTAAGAAAACTCGTGCGCCACCATCGCAGAGAAGCTTCTCCGTGTTCTTCAAGATAGTTACAAATGAGACGCGCTTTGTGGACTTCTGGGAGTAGGCTGGAACGTGGACGCTGGTGTCGCACTTCCCTGAAGCCTCGGCGCCGCCACAAAGCCTATAAAGGCCGAACCACATGGATTGTTTTCACTGACGTTTCCAGGTGTTTCGTTCGCCAGCGTCGGCGCTATTGGAGACGGCAGTCGAAACGTCAAGCTCGTGGCGTAGATCGGCGGCATTGGCGTCGACACCGGAAGTAGTTCCATGAGCGAGGAACCAATCAGCGCGCGGCTGGCGGCGACTTCCGCCTGCGTAATGGCGTCGTTGCTACTGTCGAAGCGGGTGCCGTCCGATTCGAATCTGTTAAGTGTATGTCGTGTACTGTAGCGGCTCACAAGACCCCAATCGACGCTTGTATTTGCCTGAGCTTTGTTCCTAGAAGGTTCGACAGCAAAGGCTTGTGGCCATGTAGAACTGTCTTCGGGAACGGTTCTCATGTTCTTCTGCAGGCTTAAAGCAGTGGTTGTATTGACCATATACATGCCCTCGAAGACGTGCGCCGATGTGTGCTACCGCAAACTCAGAGGCCATAGATTATGAGAGCCTCAATAGCTGAGCCACCAGGAGGAAAACATATGTTTTGATGGCAGTGTGTTTCACATTTCACTCCACAAATGCGGCATAAAAGCTATAACCATGAATATTTCTTCTTGTTCCATTGACGGACATTACACACTACCTTGTGAGGCTTCAGGTCTATTCCCTCTGGTCACACTGTGCGACACTGGGTTGGCGCTGGACTGCGCTATTCTTGTGTTTGGTCGCCCTCACTGTCGGTGTTCATGTGACGACACCAAGAAGCGTAACGCCAGAAACGCCGGTGAAAGCGCTCCATGTAATTCGGGCTTAAGGCGTCTGTGTAAATAGCCCCCGCTCTCCTACCACGCTGGAAGCACGGGGCCAAAGAGGACTTGCACAAAGTGCCAGACTGCTTTAGCTGCTGACGAATGACGACATGTGGTGCCGCCTCGTTTAGCTGCTGAGGAAGTACGACATTGGGTGCCGCCTCCTTTCTGCCGCAGTTGGGGCACATGTATGTGTTACTCAGTATTGCACTGCCGAAATTTCTAGTCTTTCCGCACGCATTACGAAAAACTGAGTGTGCCAGCGCCTTGAAAATGCAGCACTAACAACCCCATCAGCTTCGAGCTCGTCAATTACGTATCCAAAGACAATTTGGCAGATGTTCATGTAAAGCGGGGAACGCTGCACACTGTTAGAGTGTACTAGAATATTCTCGTACACTCTAACACTGTGGTTGTCGGCGTGCTTCTGCCTGGCACCGGCGTCTCCAGATCACGTTCATTGTGGCCACTAGTACCAATTGCTTTTTTTTTCCTTTCAGACATCGATGCTCTTGTTTTTATGAGACATCGATATGGCTCTTACTCCAATGGTGCGCCAAACATACACCCTTAGTAGCAACACATTCGAATAAAGCATCCTTAGTGGTCTCGGACTGCCCACAATTCGCGCACCTTTCATTTGGTGCAACATGCTAACAGGGTGAATTGTTGACACGTCCGTAACATGGTACATCTTCTGTCAGTCAAACTCACTAACCATTGCAGGCACTTCGTTTTTAAGTGTGAAACATTTCTTAGCGAACCCAAGGCACTTTGATCTATCTATCTATCTATCTATCTATCTATCTATCTATCTATCTATCTATCTATCTATCTATCTATCTATCTATCTATCTATCTATCTATCTATCTATCTATCTATCTATCTATCTATCTATCTATCTATCTATCTATCTATCTGTCTATCTGTCTATCTATCTATCTATAGATAGATAGATAGATAGCGGTGGGCTCAGTTGTAGTGTTGTTACGACAGCATAACAATGAATTTCCTGTAGTTTCATCCTACCCTAGCACATCAAAGAGTACTGTATCATCTATGCGACTGCCTTGTTAGTTATTGCGGAAAGAGCCTATCTGCATACCATAGTACATACTGTCGAGTTTGTGTAGTGGCGCCAGTTGTTTGCAACAATTTTCTTCGTTCGCCCACAACAGTTCTTTGTTTTTGTTGAGGCTATGTACGCCGAAGTAGTCGACATGTAAGTATGCGGCAGAACCGTATTTCCTTAAGACTGCAGTGAGGGGGTACCGCCACTTTAGCAACTGCACTATAATGACGGGGTAGCAGCAGCCGATATAGAACCCATAAGTGAGCCGCAGCAGTGCTTCAGCAGTGAAAAGAAGCAGTGCAAAAGCGCTGTTTCTTTTCTTGTTTTGTGGTATTACCCTCACGACCGCGACGTTCGAGAAGTCTCGTGCTCACTTATACTTCCCTGCCATTAAAGACCAGTTCGGCCAAAATACTAGATCGATAACATGGGGCGTCATAACAGGGCTAGCACTTGTTGCGATTTCACCGCTGTTCTCTCTTTAATGCACCTCTTTAAGACGAAATACTGATGGCTTGAGAAGAGTTATAGGTTACACATTAGGGCACAATTCAGCGTACGTTATTCAGAGAATAAGCAATATAAAGACAAGCATTTGTTGGACACGAGTTATATGCTGCCAAAGCGAGCGCGTTAATTCGGAGATTGTATCTTAAAAAAAAAATGAGTCACTTTTCCTCGTCTCTTTCCCAGGATACACAGATCACACGGGGAAGTTTATAAGGAAAATCAACGAACACTTCTTCGTCACCGACCCTGAGGTGCTCATATGGACGCACTTTCCTTACGACGAGATGGAGAAGAATTACTCAAGGTGAACTGCACTTTGCCTTCTTTGTTCCACCCCCTTTCTCACTTTCTCACTCTCGCTCTCAACGTACATCTCGCGTGGCAACGTCTCATTGCAAAGCCACCCCGTTTTTCTTCTTTCCTGCGGCATTTCATAGCCGATATGGATCTTGTGGTTCATTATTATCTCAGCAGTACGTCGTAAAAGCCGGAGTTAAAAGGGGATTTATTGATAGATCTCCTGAGAGGCATTAGGCTTACCTCTGTTTATCACCTAAGTCATTTCATGTACTTTTGTTATACTTTGACGTTTGTTGTTGTCGCGCTGTGTGTGGCATACACTAACATGTAAGAGAGAAGTGCTGCTTAGGACTGAACAAACACACACTACACGAAAAACCATGACGTCTATCCTTTATGCTCATCTCTGTTTATCACGTCTCTGAAAGACGTGACGGCTAACGTTAAACTAGAGATCACCTTACTGCCCTGTTGCCAGTAAAGTAGATAAGCAGTCGAGTATATGTTTCCGATGAAAGTTGTAAGCAAGACACCATGCCTGCCGAGAGTAACGTGAGCGTTTTTAGTGAGCTTTCGTGCCCTCTTTCGCGTCAGATGACATCTAAAGAGTTAATTTCTCAATGAAGAATTACAGCGCTTTATAGTTTCTTTCTTTTCATAATGTAAAATCTTTTACTTCAAAACAATACATCAACTGATTTCAGGATCTGAGCAGTGGACGAAATGGAACAACCTCACACAAACGCAAATCAACTTTGATTTTGGAGACCTAGAAAAGCACTATGCCCTAAGAAAACTCACAGCTCCTACACGAGGCACTACTGGTATGAATATAAACTTTACAAATCACAACGTATAAGTGCATTGGTGTCAAACAAACAAATGCAACGAACACTGCACTAGATCTTGGACAATAAGAGTTCGTCTTTCTCGTTAGCGTTTTGGACGCACAATATTCGGTTTGCTCTTGGGCAGAGGGCTTTCGGCTGAGGGTATGTCACCCAAAGAAACCTATGTATGAAAAATACTTTGCGATATTCACCATGAGATTATATAAAAACAAATTAGTTTTTTTCTCAGCTAGCAATAGGATCGCTTTCATTTTAGACCGTGTACCACGCGTCATAATTACACATTTCACAGCAATGCCGTTTACAACAGTTGCGTCCAGTGAAGCAAGCAAAGCTGCGCCAGTGTTTTTGATTTGCACATTCACACGTCGCCATTTCAAACTGTAAACGTAATGCAAATCAGTGACAATTGTGATCCTATTTTGTCTCCTTTTACGCCCTTCAGGTGGCAGCTACTGGACAAGCCCCTGACTCTCGAAGAGTTCAACTCGCTTCCAAAGGTGACGCCGCACTTCTTCCAGCTCAACATGCGCTTGCGAACGCGGCCGCAGAACCCCATCACGTTCAAAGTGCGCACCGAGCTGCGGATCGCCTCGCACGAGCCGATGCGCTACAAGTTCAAGCTCTACCCGTCTGACGAGACGGAGAACGCGGCGCTCAACAACTACGTATTCTGCCACCTACTCGAAGACCGGTGCGTGGCCTGCTTCGGCGTCACACCGCCCACGGAAGGACAGTACATCCTCAAGATCTACGCCAACCGTGAGCGTGAAATGCGGGCAGCCGCCGATGGCGGCACGGCTCCCGCAAGCGCCAGCCTGCAGAACATTGGCGTCTTCCTGCTAGAATGCCTCCGTGCCAAGAAATACCTGGTGCCGTACCCACTCAACGAGGTCCCGTGGGGCCCCACACAAACCTTCTACGACTACAACATGCGGCTCGTCGATCAGTCGGGGCCCGTCATTGTGTCGTGGGGTGCCAAGCGAAAGCTCACCATCGACCTATCCGAAGCGATGCTCGTCAGCCATCAGCTGCTCGATGCCGATGGTGTCGAGATGGAGCTCAAGGGCATGATCACCCGCGAGGACAAGGACCGTCGCGTCACGTTCCAGATAGTGCCGCAGCGTGTGGGCATGTTCAAGCTCGTCATCTTCGCCATGCCCAAGCCGAAGTTCAAGGGCAAGTGGCGGCTTCCCCTTGTGGCAACTTTCCTCATCGACTGCAAGCTTACCAGGTTACAGTTGGACGAAGAGCTGCGGCTGGCGCACCACAGGCCACCGCTCCCGGAAGAAGACAAAGAAAAGGAGAATGAGAAAGAGAAAGGCAAGAGGGTACGAATATCGACAGTGCGATAAGAGACTTGCCACGACGATTCGATTACTTACTTCCAGGATTGATCTGTCGGCGCGAATTCACTGTGCAAGCATCCCTGGGATGTGAAGACTTGGTACAACCTCTCAGGAAAGAAGGGCGACGTGATGAGGTCGGCATCCATTTTCCAAGCGTGCTCCCCCAGGCGCAGACAGTCTGACCACTGGCCAACCATGGGACATCAGTTGTTCTCTTCTTGCCAAGAAATGGCCGACTGAAGCCTGTCATCTTCACAGTGCTGTGCCTTGGTCTCCCGCTCCACTCCTACAATAAGATGAAGTCTCTCCATTGCCACGGCGGCGTGCATTTCGCCACTCTCCACTGGTTTGCTAACGGAACGATGCTTTTCAGGTAGTATTACAACGAGTGACTGCTACTATACACAAAATATCCGTAGCGTTCGTGGTTCTTCCGTGCACTAAGTGGAATGCATGAAACACATTACTAGTTGCGATTCTTCCAAGCCTCGGTGACGGATGTCTGTACCAGAGACAAACGTTTTATAGGCTGTTTTCTGGTAGAGAGCTCGGGTTCCTTTCCTTGAGGGGAGGCCATGTCTGCATGTCTTTGCTTGTCCCTTCAGAGTGCCGTTCGAGAATCGATGGGCTCATGTCTGAATTCCCTGGACTACCTCGTATCGAAGGTTGGTTCTTAGGCCATATCCTCCTTACTATTATAACTCAGCGGCAGACAGTCGCTGGTATCGTCTCTCTTTGCTGGAAGTCGAAGTTTCTAGTCTTCGCACAAGCAATATATCTTAGTTCCATGTGAAAAGAGCTCATGTTTAATGCTATTGTCATATTAAGGTATATCCCTCAAACGTTGCTATAACGTGTGGTCCTTCGGTAATTACGATGTCACTGTCACTTGAGATTGATTGTAAGCGGCACACCAATGACGCTGACGACCAGTGACTCCTATTAGTCAAGGCGGTGATGCGGACTAGTTGGTTTGAGTCACATCTAATCATATTCGTAGCGAAAAAACCAGACGCTCACACAGTAAGGAACACATACACAAGATACACAGGACGTCCTGTGTATGTGTTAGCGCCCGTCCTGTGTATGTGTTCCTTACTGTTTCTGCGTCTGGTTATTGCGCTACAAATATGATTACAAGTGACTCCTATTACTGCTGCGGATATATCATCTAGCAATAAAGCGTAAGACTAACTTTCAAAACTTAGTTTATTATGCAACATTAAATACACAGAAAAGTTCATACTGTCATAGCTATGTGCATGCTGCTATTCTCAGTCTGGAAATAGCTTGAATGGTTCGTAATAGGCCTGGACTTACTTAGCCGGTGTCCGCAGGACGTTTCGGCAGTGCAACGCTGTAAATATGATGCTCTAATTGCTGAAACACAACCATGTTCATTCGGTTCTGGCCCTAGAGGAGTGACTGGATGACTCCAGAAAGGCCATGTTTTCTGTAACGTACCCATGTTTAAATGCGTTCTGCGCATATGGCCGGCAACTATAGAGTCAAAGTGCCTTCTGGTAGCTTGGTCATCATCGTATCTTGACGCTAAGATGTGCATATTGCACAAAACTTAAAACGACCTTAAACGGTAAGCAACACTAAGCACTTCATTGTGACACAGAGAACCAGCAATTTTTACATTGCTTTTGCACTATTGTAAATAATTCACTTGAAAATAAACTGTTCTTGTTGAACATAATGAGTGTCAGTTTGGGACACTATGTCGTCATGGGGCAGAGGGCTAAGCAGCATCGAGGTAACAATTCACGAATGGCAATAATAACTGTTGGTGTTTTACGTCCCAAAGCCACGATATGATTATAAGGTGCGTCGTAGTGGAGGGCTCCGGAAACTTCGACCTTGTGGTGTTCTCAAACGTGCACCTAAATCTAAGTACACGAACCTCTAGCATTTCGCCTTCATCGAAAGGCGGCCGCCGTGGCCGGGATTCAATCCGGCGACCTTCGGGACCAATGTGGCGGGTTGACTCACGAATGGTAGTATCGTGTACAAGCAGACACAGAAGGAACAGGGCCGAGAACGATTGTGAGCATCAATGTTTATTCCATTTGCGACTTCGTAGAAGCTTAAGAAAAGCTTAGAGGGGAAGAGAAAATGGTGGTGGGATACTATACGTCTTTCGACAAATATTGCTTTGAGACTGGTCTCGTATCAATCGTTTACAGAACGAAATTAAGGATAAAGAACGCAGGGTAAGCTCTATACAGTAAAACGGACGTAAGGACGGAAAAGTAAGAATCAGAGTTGATTAGCACCCGATCTATTGCTTCCTACTACGCCTTTTTAAATATGTCTTCCTGTCGCGGTAGCGTCTATTACTTCCTCTTCAACCAACTCACACAGCAACCGAGCTTATAGAATTGGGATCAGATTTAATGCAGGCTAGAAGATGGTTGCGAGCACCATACCTCAAAACTGTTCGTGCCGTTCGGAGCTCTTGTCGGCGAATACGACTAGCGAATGCATTGCCTCCACGGATGTCTAGGTAGCCTGGCAAATACCTTACGCTTTTATGTTCAACTAGATCAATGGACGAAGCACACAAAGTGAGCGCACAGACTTCGATACAGTCTAGAATTTAAACACAGTTTTAAGGGCTGGGCCGAGCCAGATGTGTTATGACATTCAGGTGGCCGTTTGAAAGCTCTAGGCGTTTCTCGCAATGCTACGAACGTCATGTAAAAGTGCAACTATGTGCTATGAATAAGATCACCGGTTTCTAATGCTGACTTTGTCATGCCTTGGCGCTCTTAGGCAATCACGAGCCTTTGCGCCATTAAGCATAATATATATCATTATCTAATGTTGATAAACAAGCAGGATTGTCAATTTCATACCAAGTCATCATCTGGTAAAGCTGTTAAGCTGCTTTTAAACACGTCGGTAGCCCTGCCGGCAAAATCACAATCGACCATTCGCTTAGTAAGCCTACTTTTTGTAGCGTTAGCTACACTTTCCTAGCCAGAACCAATTTCGCGTGGATCGTCATGAGCCGTGCTGCGCATGCGCGAAAATCAGTGGTGTCACACAGCTGGCCCACCGGAGCCGGAATCTCACGCGCTCTCCGCCTCCGCCGCGCGCGGCTCGCTGCTGCTTGTCTGCGCGTTCGGGAGGAGTGGCGTCGTAGCCGCGGCAGACAAGCTGGCGCCGGCGCGCGCGCAGACTCCGCCACCGCTGCGCGCGACTCGCCGCCGCCGGTCTGCGCTTTCCAGAGGAGTGACGTCGTAGCCGAGGTAGACGTACCGCGCCGGCGCGCGCATAGCTATTCGCCTTCGCTGTGCAGTAGCCGTCTGACACTGGGCTAGAGCCGCTTGATAGCGCCTCTGGCTGGCATCTGCCAGTGTGGTATAGCCATGGAGAAGGAGAGCGCAAATGCTGCTCAACGGCGCAGAAGAGCGGAGAAGCTTAGCTCATCGGATCCCGAAGTAGTTGCCTGGCAATTAGGGGTTCCGCGTACGAAGAATGAACAGAAGAAAGCTAATAATCCTAGACAATCTGGAAGGCTAAGAATAATCAGCTGAACCTTTGCTAACGCTACGCATATCCTGGCATAGCCGAGCTAAGCCAGTGCATTTTTTTTGTCTATCGCATGCACACAGAAGTCTTCGCGTTGGAAAATGACATTATACCATCTAGCATCAATTGATTGCTACTTTGGAGGGAAACAACGCGAAAAATTCTTACACGAAACGGGTTGATCAACCGTGGTGAACAATTATTTCAAGATGAGCCCATATTCACAAGTATTACATAAAGTAACAACAAGCGGTCCCCAAGGAAATTAAATCGATCGTATTAAAAAGAAACAGAGAGGGAAGCGTCCAACAAAGAATGCTTTCAGAGTTCGTGCGGCGGTTGTGGAGGTGGCGGGCCGTAATCTAGAACGTAGATGTCCAGGAAGAAGGTGCAGTCTTGGAAGTCGCTGGCGTAGGTAGCGAAGTACAGGAGGTAGCAGAAGACGAACACCCATTCTGCGGCGATGGAGAACGAGGCGCTGGGTGGATACTGGGCATCGAACGAGAAAACGAAATGAAGCACAGCTTGAAATATACGCCTAATTGGTGGAGCATCTCTATCAGTGGCGTAGGCAGAAATATGGCTGGCGGGGGGGGGGGGGGGGGCACGCCCTTGACCCTACGTGGGCTCGGGCAGGTAAGTGTGGTCGAGTGTCGTTTCATGCTCCCTATCCCATGCCAGAACAAAATTTCGGGGGGGGGGGGTGCACGGGCCCGTTGTGCCACCCCCTGGCTACGACACTGATCTCTATGATGTGTAATGACAGCGCTGTTACACTTTAAAGAGGCCCTGCAACACTTTTCCAAGTAATCGTCTAATGGCTTCATGAAAAGAGTTTATTGCCTCACGAATCAACTGCAGCAAACATTTTGGAATCCATCAAATACGAGCGACAATACAGGGATTTGCCGCACGCTTTAAGCGCTTTCTCTTTCTCTTACCAGCGAGCGCGCTGAAAGCTACGGAGGAAGGGGGATGAGAAGGGGCAAGAAGATGCGTCCTTTCATCAGCGCGGGTCATGACCTTGAGCACTTTTTCATTTTTCCTTCGAAACTTTCAGTGTGATCGCGATCGCGCGTGCAGGCACGTTGCGGCATCCCGCGGCAGCCACGGTAATTATGCAGCTCACTATGCTCAAATAAGTCAACGGCCGTGAACTTGGGTATATGGCTTATGGGTATATAACGACATATATGGGTATATAACTATATACCCACATAAAACTTATAACCATAGTTAGTGAAAGCTTGAAAGCGCGAACGACGAAGACGAAACACATACAACAGGACTTGCGCTTAACTTGCAACTGGCGTTTATTGGAAACGAACATCGTGATATACCCCCGCATCAAGCTCATGCATATGCACTCGTCATCCCACAAAAGATAGCATAGGTTTATTTTGAAAACATGATATTTAAAACAAATCTACGGTGTATCAATGTACTTCGAAAGAAAAGCCACTTCATTTTCTTTTAACAGCATAGAGGGGCTGCTGACACACTTATCACCTGCTTTCTTTATCAAGTAAGCCTCGACGATTTCGCGTTCTGTTTTTGAACTGCACACCACTTTTGCAACACCACTTTTCTGAAAAAAAGCAGTTCAAGAACAGAACGCGAAATCGTCGAGGCTTACTTGATAAAGAAAGCAGGTGATAAGTGTGTCAGCAGCCCCTCTATGCTGTTAAAAGAAAATGAAGTGGCTTTTCTTTCGAAGTACATTGATACACCGTAGATTTGTTTTAAATATCATGTTTTCAAAATAAACCTATGCTATCTTTTGTGGGATGACGAGTGCATATGCATGAGCTTGATGCGGGGGTATATCACGATGTTCGTTTCCAATAAACGCCAGTTGCAAGTTAAGCGCAAGTCCTGTTGTATGTGTTTCGTCTTCGTCGTTCGCGCTTTCAAGTTTTCACTAATGATGGACCAACTCGCCCAAACCAAGGTATTGTTATAACCATAGCTTATAACCGCATATAACTTGGCTATATAGGTATATAACGACAACATTGCGTCGTGGTATATGGCGCAGTAATTTTGGGTACATGGCATCATTTGTACAGAGAAGAGGCAGCGATTTCTAGCTGACTTTGACAATTAACTTTAAATTAGAGGCCGCGTGTTGCGCTATAATGTTTGGCTCGCGTGTTCTCAGAAGCTTCGACTATAGATCGGCAGCGTTTTCCGACCATGCTGAGAAAGTGTTGAAGGGCCCATTTAAATTAGAACAAGACAAGAGAGCCGTGAGGCGTGCTTGTCCCTTGACTCGTCGTGAGTCTTTCGTTTTTTTGTTTTTTTTGCTACCTTTCTGTGCAGCAGTAGCTGCTATAGGGCAGCATACAGATTGACAGGAGAAAACACAACGACACTTTGGTCGGAGTTTTCGGTCAGTGTTTCTGAAATTGGGGTCTTAGCGCTACGACTTGATCATCCCTACGTGGAGACCGGTGCAGAGGAAAGGCGTGAAATTCGAACGCCTCTCGCATATCTCTACGGTGTATCTCTATCAGTGCAGCATGAGTAACAGCTTCGCACGCATCTCATTCACGACTGCACGTGTGCTTGACACGAATTCGATTTTTTTTTAGCGCCACCAAGACAAACACACGACACGGATGTACCGTGAACAGGGCGAAAAACAGTGCAAGGGTGATCGATTATCTCACGCACCGCGTCGCGGCTTATGCGAAAAGGTAACTTAAACGATGACTTTCTTATTAGATAGGCTTTCGTATAGCAAGAAAACCAGAAGTCTCACTATAAGTGTCTCGTTATAAGTGTTGGTTAGGTTTATGGTAAACGAAAAGCACTGCAAGATGGAAGAATGGTTCTCGCTCCCATTACATAAACTAGAACACAGGTGGAGTCATGAAAAAAACGCAACGCAGAGTAACGTAAGCGACTAAGCATGACCTCCGTCACTGAAAAGTTGATAAGTGTCTATATATGGCATGCATTTGCAGCGTAATTAACAGTGGTCAACCAAGCAGTCTCGCTGGGCCTATTGTTTTGGTAAAGGTATGCACGTGTTCGGGAGAGTTGTAGTCAGAGCTTTAGGTGGACTATTGGAAATCGTGTTTGCCCTTGCCGTTTCTTGCAGGGATTTAGAATATTTCTTTGTATTTTTGTCCGTAGTATAGAGGTTTCATTACGTCGTGCGAAGGTGGTATCTCGCATCAGTAATGCAAACGCGGATTGTTGGCGAAAAATTGTATAAATGGTCGAACTTCGGCCGTATGTGTTACGGCCTTCGCATTACGCCGTCTATACATGTGTTTAGTAAGTGTAGCAAAGATTATTCGAGACAGCGAATCGCACAGCCCATACAGCATGCCCATGTGAAGTATACAGTTGTGCGGATGGCGTTGTCACTGATTTACGATTTCCAAAAAATCATTTTGAAAACGTTAAAGAAAGCTTTGAGAAATCGGGTGACATATCTTTATCCGCTTTGCATTTCTGGTATTCACTGATCTGCTGCTGACATGCTGTAGCCGTAGCTGCTGATGCTATAGCGTTACCGGGCATAGCAGTGTTGGCCCAGGACTATGACATCACGGCATCTATTAAACAAAACTAAATGTCTGCGGCACTTTCACAATAATGCATACTTACGTTGCGAGCGTACTGTTGGAAGAGACTGTGGTTGACGTACTCCGGAGGGAGTGAGTCGAAGAAGCGCGAACCCGTACTTCGGAAATTGTGCGCAGGTTCCCCGAATGTGCCACGCTTTCCCTAAACAGAAAAAAAAGTCAAGGGAGATTTTGTCAGCAGGCACCACCATAAGCATGGGAGCTATATACAAGCAACTGAAACGTTTCCTACAGTCCTTTGGGCTTTTAAGTAACATTTCTTACGATGTCATACACAGCACATCCATGTCAGAATGTGCAAGCGCGTTTTTGAAAAATCAAGTTTGTTCCAGGGACTGCTCACGTCACAAATTAGCATGTAAAAACAAGAATGTGGCAAACAGTCGAAATTATGGAATACATACAGGTAAGCTCTAAAAGTGGAATTACTCCAAGGATAGAAACTTGTAGATATTGGTTTACTGCGACTTCCGTATTTAATTTCTGCACAGACATTCAGCAGAGAATTTGAATAAAGGAGAAGGAAAAAAAAAAACAGATGGCGAGAATTTTTCACCGGACAATAGATGTTGTAGCAACACATTTTGCGTAAATCTGTATTCATGTAATCTTAAGTTAGTATCAGGCTTCTCAACAATAGACCATATTCATACTATCAATCAGGTGATAGAGAAATGCGCGGAATACAACCAACCCCTATACATAGCCTTCATAGATTACGAGAAGGCATTTGATTCGGTGGAGACATCAGCAGTCATGCAAGCACTGCGGAATCAGGGCATCGACGAAGCCTATATAAACATAATGGAAGAAATCTACAGCGCATCCACAGCCACTATAGTCCTTCATAAAGAAAGCGACAGAATCCCAATAAAGAAGGGCGTACGACAGGGAGACACGATCTCTCCAATGCTATTCACCGCGTGTTTACAGGAGGTTTTCAGGGCCCTAGATTGGGAAGAATTAGGGATAAGAGTTAATGGAGAGTATCTCAGTAACCTGCGCTTCGCTGATGACATTGCATTGATGAGTAACGCGGGAGACGAATTACAGCTCATGATTACTGAACTGGATACGGAAAGTAGAAGAGTAGGTCTGAAAATTAATATGCATAAAACTAAAGTAATGTGGAACAATCTTGGCAGAGAACAGCGCTTCGCGATAGGTGGCGAGACGCTGGAAGTTGTAAAGGAGTACGTCTACTTAGGACAGGTAGTAACCGCGGAGCCGAACCATGAGAGTGAAATAACTAGAAGAATAAGGATGGGATGGGGCTCATTCGGCAAGCATTATCAAATCATGAATGGTAGTCTACCACTATCTCTCAAGAGGAAGGTATATAACAGCTGCATCTTACCGGTACTTACCTACGGAGCAGAAACCTGGAGACTTACAAAGAGGGTTCAACTTAAATTGAGGACGACGCAGCGAGCGATGGAAAGGAAAATGATAGGTGTAACCTTAAGAGACAGGAAGAGAGCAGAGTGGGTCAGGGAACAAACGGGGGTTAAGGATATCATAGTTGAAATCAAGAAGAAGAACTGGATATGGGCCGGGCACGTAGCACGTCGGCAGGATAACCGGTGGTCATTAAGGGTAACTGACTGGATTCCAAGAGAGGGCAAACGCGTAAGGGGAAGACAGAAAATTAGGTGGGTAGATGAGATTAAGAAGTTTGTAGGTATAACGTGGCAACAGAAAGCACAGGACCGGGTTGATTGGCGGAACATGGGAGAGGCCTTTGCCCTGCAGTGGGCGTAGACAGGCTGATGATGATGATGAAGTTAGTATCTTTTCGTCAAACATAATTCAAATTGAAAATTAAAAATTGGGGGACCCTTAAGCTTCGCCTTTAAGAGTTGAACGCGATAGCGAAATCCGGCCCCTAGTGCGCACTTCAACCACTAAGTGCATACTTATTAATGTCTATTGTTACACTCACACACGCACGCACGCGCGCGAATTTTACAGGCTTTCGATCTAAAGCAAGAGTCGCATGGCCTCCAAGATATACGCCGCGCGCCGGCCCTCTCGGATGCCATAAAAAGTCGAGACATATTTCTCACAATGCCTCACAGATGGCAGCACATTATCTAGCGTTTGCTGCGTTGGCTTGATATGTTTACCTCTAGATGGACATAGTTGTCCATTTTTAGAGCTGTTTGAAAGTTCGTGTGTGTATTTAGCGGCGATGGCTGCACTATCCCGGCGTTTTTCGACGTAGTTTGATGGCCTCGCGAATGCGGCTACCGTATGGGCTCGTTTTCGTCGTGACACCTGCCGAACAAAATGCGTTAAGGAGACTCCTTCTACTATATGGCATTTATGTAGTGTTTTTGTCCGAAGCAGCTGCAAGTAACATCGTGGCTTTGTGGTAAGATACCTGCTTGCCACGCGGACGGCCTGGGTTCGATCCTCATTGGGACCGAAGATTTTATCGTTTATTTTATTTGCTACTTTCTCGATTTTTCGCTCACGGATGATTTTTCGCTCACAACCAACGGTGCCGACGCCGACAGCGGAATTTCTGCGACACGAGCTCTCTAACGCTACCGCGTTAAAATTTAAAATCTTAGCGCGGGGACCGCAGCGCTCAATGCATTTCAGATAGTTAATTTCACAAGCATGGAGGAAAAAAAAACCAGGAGGGAGCGTCACGTGACATTTTTGAAGCCCAGCCAAAAGAAATGAAACAGGGGCATGCTGGGAAATGAGCACCCTCACGTGATAGGCAAGCGGTGAGAGGGGGGGAGCGGCGTCCGAGGAGGTTGGCTTGTGGACGCAAAACGCGCGCGCTCGTCAATTTTTGTTTTTTGTTCATGAGCCTACCAAAAAAGGAAACGAAACAGGAGCATCATGGGAAGTGAGCCTCGAGCCAGCGGCTTCGGAGGAGGTTGGCGCGGCTTCAAAGCTTCAGAGGAGGAATGGCGCGGCTTCAGAGGCGGTTGGCTTGTGAACGCTAGGCGCGCTCCCTCCTATATTTTTTTCTTTCCTCCATGTTCACAAGCATAGCTGAGGCAAGATGAAGTAAGTAAAACGGGATTCACAAATTATGTTTAACAAGTGCACAGTGTAAATGTCGTGCAAAAATATCACAGGAATGGGCTAGTTGTAACTCGAGGCTATCTACCAGTTGCACAATGAAAGTAAATTGAAAACAAGAACAAGTAAAGCAATTGCGCTCGTCACTACTATTTTTTTTGTATCCCTCCCTCTCACGTTACTTTTGTGCTGGTCTACCACGACGATTGTTTAGATCAGAGAATAACAATTTGTGAGTGAAATGCGTTAGCATTCATTGTTTAGGCATATATAACAGCAATTTCTGTCCTAACAGATATGAAAAAAAAAAAAAGGAGCTCGTGGCAGAGAGCGCCATTCTGTACTTCACTTTGTGACAGGTTACTAACTGCGAGATCACCCACCTTGACGTAGAAGTCCTCATCGACGGGGGCGAAAATAACCACTGAAAGTATGTAATTAAGGATCTTTACAAGGTGATGGAAGTCGTGCGTAGGCTGAAGTTCTGGAGGGCACTTTCTAGCAGAACTAGGACGGCGCATCTTCGACGAGCAGCATTTAACTGGGAGGTGCTACTGCACAGCTGAATGCCCGTACAATACTGCGCTTTCCAGCTGATTCTCCAAGGATTCGCTCGCAGCGGTCAGCATATACGTTGTAACCGCGAAACATGACACACAGTACTATATTACGATGACTGTCGTTGTTCACCATCAGGCTCAGATTTGATTGGAGCTTGTTAGGAATTCTTGCGCCAGACTGAAGGCGAAGCCGTCGAGCCAGCGAGTGCTTTTTTATAGCACAGCTGTTACCTCAGGGTTTGCCGTGTGTCGCAGATAGAAAATTATCTTCATCATGATCCGGCATGCGCTCTCTTCATCCTCTTGTTCCGCTTCTGCTTCGCTCCCAGAACACGTGCGCCGATTTGTACGGCGTGGGATGCAATAACTATGATGGGCGAGAGAACGAGTACAGCTAGAGAGAAAGAGAGGGAGAAAGAAAGAGAGAGATTCTTGTAAAAAAATGTTTCTTGGCGAGACTCGAACCCGCATCATCACGATCCGAAGGCGAGCGTCGCAACCACACGGCTATCCAGACTTTTTTTTTTATTACCGGCTCGGCTATCCAGGCACGATAGCAGAGCATAGCCTTGCACGGTATAGTACGTCAAGGAGGTGGGAAAGGGAGGTGAGGGTGAAAAGGACTGATGTGATTTTGAGGAGGAGGGAAAAGAAAAGGGGAGAACGAGTACAAAGAGAGCAAGAAAGAAAGAAAAGGAGATAGAAAGGGAAGAAAGAGAGGAAAACATGGAAGGCGAGAGAACGACTAGAGAGAGAGAAAGAGAAAAAGAAAGGAGTCGAAAGAAAGAGAAAGACAAAAAAGTGAAACAAAGGGAAGATAGAAGGCGAGAGAGCGACTACAGAGAAAGAAAGAAAGTCATAGAAAGAATGAGAAACAGAAAAAAAGAGAGCAAGTAACGCATGAGAGATATATATATATATAAAGACAGAAATAGGCATAGAGAGAAAGAGATAGGAAGGCATACACAAGAAAGATAAACAAAACTGCGGGAAGTTGGCTCTAAGTCCTGCAAACCTTGGCACAGCGACGCATGGGCCCGTCGCCGCTCGTACTCGCCGTTGACCGACACGTGTAGTTTCGAGGTGATTCCTCCTCGGGAGTACAGACAGGCTATGCACAATAGAGTGGAGGTTGTGCGCGATGTCTCCGTCGGTGGGCGTGGTTTAGCTACTGCGCATGCGCGGCTTGGCTAGGTGGTGCGGTATCTGGTCACTAGACGGCGCGATGCTTGCTTCCTCTTTCTTTTTTCTCTCTCTACTTTTTTCTCTTCACTTCACTTTATTACCTTAAAGAACCCATGATAGAGTTATTACGTAAGGGGTGGGAATACATTTGTACATAATTTGCATAATACGTAACCCTCTTTGGTTGATGTTCTCTCTGTCTCTTTTTCGTTCTCTCTGTTTCTCTCTTTCTCATTCTTTCTGTGCTACGCTTTGCTCTCTCCATTCCTGCTTTCCCTCCTCCTCACTATCGCATCTCTCCTCTTCATGCTCACTTCCCTTTCCCACCCCCTTGCTACACTATACTATACAAGGCTATGCTATGCTCTGCTAGCGTTCCTGGGTAGCGGAGTAGTTAGGACGCTCACCTTCGGACCGAGAGTATGCGGCTTCAAATCCCGCCTCGTGGAGGTTTTCTTTTTTGGCAAGAGTATTGCACTTTCCTTTCTTCACATATTTCTTTCCATCTCTGTTTGTTTGTCTCTTTCTTTCTTTCTTTCTTTCTTTCTTTCTTTCCTTCTTTCTTTCTTTCTTTCTTTCTTTCTTTTTTTCTTTCTTCCTGCCTTTCTTTCTTTCCTTCTTTCTTTCTTTCTTTCTTTCTTCCTGCCTTTCTTTCTTTTCTTCTTTCTCTTTCCTTCTTTCTTTCTTTCCTTCTTTCTTTCTTTCCTTCTTTCTTTCTTTCTTCTTTTCTTTCTTTCTTTCTTCTGCCTTCTTTCTCCTTCTTCTTTCTTTCTTTCTTTCATTCGTTCGTTCTTTCTTTCTTTTCCTGCCTTTTTCTTTCTTTCTTCTTCTTTCTTTCTTTCTGTTTCTTTATTTCTTCTTTCTCCCTTCTCTTTCTTTCTTTCTGTCTTCTTTCTTTCTTTCTTTCTTCCTGCCTTTCTTCTATTTCTTTATTCTTTCGTGTTTTCCTGCCTTTCTTTTTCTTTCGTTCTTTCTTTTTCTCTTTCTTTCTTTCTTCTTCCTGCCTTTCTTTCTTTCTTCTTTTCTTTCTTTCTTTCTTTCTTTCTTTCCTTCTCTTTCTTTCTCTTTCTTCTTCTTTTTCGTTTTCTTTCTTTCTTTCTTCCTGCCTTTCTTTCTTTCTTCTTCTTTCTTCTTCTTTCTTCTTTCTTTCTTCTTCTGCCTTTCTTCTTCTTTCTTTCTTTCTTCCTTCTTTCTTTCTTTCCTTCGTTCTTTCTTCTTCTTTCTTCACTGCCTTTCTTTCTTTCCGTCTTTCTTTCTTTCCTTCTTTCTTTCTTCTTCTTCTTCTTCTTCTTCCTGCCTTTCTTTCTTTCCTTCTTTCTTTTTTCTTCCTCCTTTCTTTCTTTCTTTCCTTCTTTCTTTCGCTCTTTCTTTCTTTCTTCCTGCCTTTCTTTCTTTCCTTCTTTCTTTCTTTCTTTCTTTCGTTCTTTCTTTCTTTCTTTCTTCCTGCCTTTCTTTCTTTCCTTCTTCTTCTCTTTCTTTCCTTCCTTCCTTCTTTCTTTCTTTCTTTCTTTCTTTCTTTCCTTCTTTCTTTCTTTCTTTCTTCGTTCTTTCTTTCTTTCTTTCTTTCGTTCTTTCTTCCTGCCTTTCTTTCTTTCCTTCTTTCTTTCTTTCTTTCTTTCATTCTTTCGTTCTTTCTTTCTTTCTTCCTGCCTTTCTTTCTTTCTTTCCTTCTTTCTTTCTTTCTTTCTTTCTTTCGTTCTTTCTTTCTTTCTTTCTTTTTTTCTTTCTTTCTTCCTGCCTTTCTTTCTTTCCTTCTTTCTTTCTTTCCTTCTTTCTTTCTTTCTTTCTTTCTTCCTGCCTTTCTTTCTTTCCTTCTTTCTTCTTTCTTTCCTTCTTTCTTTCTTTCTTTCTTTCTTTCGTTCTTTCTTTCTTTCTTTCTTCCTGCCTTTCTTTCTTTCCTTCTTTCTTTCTTTCCTTCTTTCTTTCTTTCTTCTTTTCTTTCTTTCTTTCTTCCTGCCTTTCTTTCTTTCCTTCTTTCTTTCTTTCTTCCCTCCTTTCTTTCTTTCTTTCCTTCTTTCTTTCGCTCTTTCTTTCTTTCTTCCTGCCTTTCTTTCTTTCCTTCTTTCTTTCTTTCTTTCTTTCGTTCTTTCTTTCTTTCCTTCTTTCTTTCTTTCCTTCTTTCTTTCTTTCTTTCTTCCTTTCTTTCTTTCTTTCTTTCCTTCTTTCTTTCGCTCTTTCTTTCTTTCTTCCTTCCTTCCTTCCTTCCTTTCTTTCTTTCCTTCTTTCTTTCTTTCTTTCTTTCTTCTTTCTTTCTTCCTTTCTTTCTTTCTTTCTTTCTTCCTACCTTTCTTTCTTTCCTTCTTTCTTTCTTTCTTTCTTTCGTTCTTTCTTTCTTTCTTTCTTCCTGCCTTTCTTTCTTTCCTTCTTTCTTTCTTTCTTTCTTTCTTTCCTTCTTTCTTTCTTTCTTTCTTTCTTTCTTCTTTCTTTCTTTCTTTCTTTCTCTGTACTCCTCGTGTAGCCACGCAATGGCACATGCCCGTTAAGATGATGATAGTTTTGTACGATCCACTCACAAGGAACGATTTGCTAAACAGCTTCACTGTTAAAACGAAAGCAAGCATAGCCATCTATAATATTGAATAGCAAGGGGTGGGAGAGAAAGGTGAGAGGGTAAAGGTATAGCCAAGCCATGGCCAGTTAGGTGCCCACCAGCTCTGCCGTATCCTAGCATTGCGCGACTTGGTGCAAGCTGCGCCAATGCTTTTTTTTTTTTTCCCAAAGGGATGTGGTTATTGCGTTTAAATCCTATATGTAGGGAATTACATTGCCTAAATGCTGAACATAGCATGAACATTGCCCTCTCGAGTCACACGCAACATTCATGTCAGCATCTGCGCCTTGTGTAAACGTTTTCCTGGCCCCAGGTCGTCGATGCACGAGGCATGGTGTCGGCTGTATATGCATAGAAAATGGCGAAACTCTTAACAGTTCTCGCCTCGCTCGATTGGCGATCTAATGGCAACATCCACTTCCAATGACATCCTGGTGACGAGACTACTACTCTTAGAACGAGAAGGTGACAGATCATACATAATTGTTATGCTACTGTCACACGCTGTTGTTATTTTTTTTTATTTGAAAAACAAAGCTTAGAGATCTATTGTAGTCAACCGAATTGTTTGTACTGTTAAAGTTAACAACCACGTTATTTTATTTGTCTAAACGAATCTATACGATTCAATGACGCATACTTAAACTATAACATCAGCGCATCGTGAAGCACAATGCCTACAACAGAAGCTTAATAGCATCCACGCCGCTGAAAGAGAGTAGCGCGAGAGTAGCGCGAGAGCCGTAATTTTCGCACTGAACTCCACGGTAGTGCACGCTCATTTCATGTGGCAGTGTAACGACACACATACAGAGGCACGCACAACGCAATACATGCACAAGGAAGAATCACCACTAAACACGGTGCTGACTGCGTTATTCTCTATGTATGTGTGTTGGTGCGCTGCCGTGTGAGCATGTATTACCACCAACTAACCCTATAGTTTTACTCTATGGTAGCGCTACAGTACAGAGTATGCAGTACGATAATTAAACACGTGCACTCAGATGGAAACATGATGCCGTCAAGGATACTGAACACGACGCAGACGCTGGCGACGGCAGTGAGCAGCGTCTTGACTCCGGATGTTCCAGCGCCCGGGACGCCGTCGCCGGGCGCTCTGGCCAGCGTGTGCATGAGCCTCGTCTCCGCCAACATGTGCACAAACGCCGTCACGAAGAACAGGACGGCGCCAATCAGGTGCGGCACGAACACGGGCCATGTCTGTTGGACACAGGAAACATCACAGGAGACGAAACATCAGACAAGGAATCCGAATTCGCAAGAACCGCTTATGATAGTTGGTATAGGAAGAAGAAACAAGAAAGCAAGGTTGATCTCTCAACCATAGTAATCGGTCAACACAAAAGTGAACCGCGTTTTCACAGGGGTATAGTTAATTGTTTATTGTACATTGATGTGTATGTACTACACAAGGAGGTTTAAAAAATTACACCATTTCCCGCTAAAGGGGACCATGAGGCGATGCGAAGCCGGAGCACTTGCATGATCGCGTTCCGTTGGCGTTCTTTGGGCATGCTACCGACCTCGCGTCGTGGAACGCGAAGAGGAACGCTACGCGCGTCTTGTCTTCCCTCTAGCCTGGCCGTTAATTCTCGCAGGGCGAGCGGGGAACGCTGTCGGCAGGCGTGCGAGAGGGGGGCAGCGTAGGAGAGGAGAGAGAGGGGGAGGGGACGCGCATGCGCTGGTGCTCATCGCGGCGTTGCGCAGGAGAGAATTTCGGCATGTCTAGCCCGCGCTTCAGAGGAAGAGTGGAAATGGGGAGAGGAGGGGGGAAGTGGAGAGGGGGAGGGGATATGGTGAGTGGAGAGGGTATGCGCATGCGCAGTAAGGGTGGTCACGCCGCACACCGTCGAGCGCTTTGGTTTTTGCTCTGTGTGCTGGCACTATGCCGTGCTGTTGCGCCCATAACTGCAAAAACCAGCATACAAATGGTTATGCACTGTATGATACCGCAAGGTAAGCGTGATGGGGTGCGCAAGAAGCAGTGGCTGCACAACATCGGCCGAAACAACTTTGTTTCGACAAAGAACAGTGTTTTTGCGAGGTAAGGCGCCTTTCTTATAGCTCGTGTCAAAGCATTGCCGAATGCTGCGTTTTAAATGTTCTTCTGGCTGCTCATAAACGTCTTTTTCTCGGCTATTTTTGCGTTGCATAAAAATGGGGTTGTTCTCAATATGCTTAATATTCTGCTGAGACCCCATCACCTCGCATGTCGGCAACGGTTTTTCAGTCTGAAATGCACAACTACAGCATCTGCTTTCCGCGCGATGATACGGCTTCTCGATCGCGCTTGGCGTGATTGCTAGGATCCGCTTAACGTGAACGTTTGATGGAAAAAAACTAACGAATGACCCTTACTGGCGCTGGTTTCCAAATGAGGCTTTTTCTAGATGTGGGGGGGGGGGTACTCAAACATAAAAATAATGACACTAATTCGGTCAGGCGCAAGAAAAAAAAGTAAAAACAAGCAGTGCACCACACAAAAACAATAACATCATGATAGCGAAAGTGAGTCGTTATGTGGCGGGCCGCGGCCGAAATGGCTCGTCTTAGTCACGTTTGCATTAACGTACGCGCTCTCCGTTCAACAATAAGAAACTAGATTATCTCTTGTACCGGCGTCACACGGTCACTTTTCACCGCGATCAGAGCCAATCCCGATCGAATTTCTCGATCGAGATCAATAATCATCGCTACTATACGGTACAAACTAATCCGGATTGAGTTTAGCGCAAACACAGTCAAATCGCAATCTGGAAGCCAGATGCCGATGAGTATATCGCGATGGTCTCGAACCCGATCGCTATTAAAGTGACCATGTAGCAGCATCTGATCCGGATCGAGCCTAATCCGGAACGGCCCTGATCGCGACCAAAAGTGCCCGAATGACACCGGTATTGATTACGGCGTTGTCTTGCTATATATGACGATTCACCTGACGAATGCCTATGCTCAATGTAAAGGCGCTGCAGTTGCCCCTGTTAAGCTCTATACTTTGAATAGACCTTCGAAAACAGCGCTTCTTTGCGCCACGGGATACCACGTCTACCAATGCTCACTGGAGGTTTACCGCTATTTTCTAAGTGCTTTTCGGGCTGTGCCCGACTGTAGAGCTAATAAATTAAGTGGCTTGACTGTGAATGCGCAGCCAGTCTCAATCACACGAATATCCACATGGAATATTCTTTGCAAAACGTGGCTCGGCTCAAAAGAAAACGTTCTAGCCTCTCCTGCAGTGTCACTTCCGAGAAAATAGAGCCGCCGTTTGTAAAGAGCAAGCTGATAGTGCGAGATATCACTCCCGTCCATCTTTTGTCTCAGTGAAACTTCTTTGTCATGTGTAAAACGGTGTACATTTGAGCAGTGTTATACTGTTACCATTTTTATTTCTTGACATTGTCTTTTTCGAAACATTACTACTTCATAACCTTATGCACAGCAATGATCCTGGTGCTGAATATGATACGATGTTGTCTTTGGTTACGTTTTAACCAACGATATCTTGGTTTGGGCGAGTTGGTCCATCATTAGTGAAAACTTGAAAAGTCGAACGACGAGGACGAAACACATACAACAGGACTTGCGCTTAACTTGCAACTGGCGTTTATTGGAAACGAACATCGTGATATACCCCCACATCAAGCTCATGCATATGCACTCATCATCCCACAAAAGATAGCGTGGGCCTATTTTGAAAACATGAAATTTGAAAACAAATCTACGGTGTAGCAATGTACGTCGAAAGAAAAAGCCACTTCATTTTCTTTTAACAGAAAAGATGGGCTGCTGACACACTTATCACCTGCTTTCTTTATCAGGTAAGCCTCGACGATTTCGCGTTCTGTTTTAAATGCGAAGCATTTCTTAGCGAACCTCAGGCACTTTGGCCGTTTTTATCTACCTATCTATCTAGCCGCCTACGTCTGGGCGCTCTCCTGGTCGTCTCCATAGCTTGTAATATACCAAAATGGCCTAGCAGGGGATCAGTGTATGACGAACACGATTCACTGTCATGACATGGATAAACGCAAAATACCTGCCTCGTACGTCATGAAACCCTTTCTCTCAGTCACGTGTGGCACATACCGTAAACCAGAGTTAATGTATGCGGGTATGTGCCACAGGTGATACAGAGTCTC
>NC_051177.1:125316372-125390244 GCF_013339695.2 Rhipicephalus sanguineus | reverse complement strand
ACATATTCCTTTGAGTTGTGGACGTGTCTATATTGGAAAGACTAGTCAGTGCTTCAATTACAGGGCGAGACAGCACAATAAAGATGTCAGAACGGGTTTCGGTAGCCACTTGGCAGAACATTGCAAACAATGTGCTTGTACTCCTTTATTTTGCAACACCACTTTTCTAAAAAAAGGCAGTTCAAAAATTGGGGGACACTTAAGCTTCGCCTTTAAGAGTTGAACGCGGATAGCGATATCCTGTCCCTAGTGCGCACTTCGAACATTATACTAGTGTTTAAGAGAATGTGCGCACTAAGGTGTGTGCCTTATGTAATGGGTAGCATGCTTTAAACCAGGAGCAATTATGCGCGAAAAACGTTTTCGAAGTTGCGATGCACCCACTACGTGGTCTTAAGGGAATACGCGCAGTAATGTGCGTGCCTTTTGTAATGGGTGGCTGTCTCTAAACCACCAAGTCGTTATGATATTGACGAGGTGTGACACCCGATGGCAATGTACGCTTGTACCACGCAATATTACTGCGATATTACATCTCCTAACGTGGCACCTGTATACAGGACGCGTATTTTTGGGAAGCATCAAAGTTACTTTCAGTGCAGCTCCAAGCAGAGGCGTGGCTGTGTGGTAGAACACCTGCTTGCTACGCGGACGGCCTGGGTTCGATTCTCGCTCGGACCCAACATTTTTATTTATTTTATTTGCAGCTTTCTCGATTTTTCGGTCACGGACAAGATGATGGTTTTTCGCTCACAACCAAAGGTGCCGACGCCGACGGCGGAATTTCAGCGATACGAGCTCTTTAACGCTATCGCGTTAAAACAGAAAGCGAAATCGTCGAGGCTTACCTGATAAAGAAAGCAGGTGATAAGTGTGTCAGCAGCCAACATTTGCTGCTGAAAGAAAATGAAGTGGCTTTTCTTTCGACGTACATTGATACACCGTAGATTTGTTTTCAAATTTCATGTTTTCAAAATAGACACACGCTATCTTTTGTGGGATGATGAGTGCATATGCATGAGCTTGATGCGGGGGTATATCACGATACTCGTTTCCAATAAACGCCAGTTGCAAGTTAAGCGCAAGTCCTGTTGTATGTGTTTCGTCTTCGTTGTTCGCGCTTTTCAAGTTTTCACTAATTAACCAACGAGTTCCGCGTGCATGAAAGTAAAATATCCTGCTGATATTGCTCTCTGATTATGGCTCTGATATATTATTTTGCCTAATAAAAATCACAAGTGCAACTCTGATACTACATATTGTAACGGCATTTTCGTGTGAACTATCATAATACGTTAGTAGAGGCGTTTACTTATCCACAATGTACGGAATGTCTCCTACACAGGCAAACCGAGTGCCAGTTTCTTTGACACCAATGCCAAAATACTATTCTGAAAAATCTTTCTCCGGCGCTTCTCTTATTGCGGTAGATGAGTTACTGTTGGCGCCGCTTGATAGTACTGACACTGCGCAAGTTTCTTCTTCTGTTTGGAGACCACCGCGCAAACCTACTTTCATGTCAAGATAATGCATAGATGTACAATGCATTATCCACGAAGTGATTACAAGAGGCGACGCTGTAAGCATCTGTGTTGCACATGCGCGCAGAGGAAAGAGACAAAAAATCCAGACACAGGCGGACATGACGCAAGCTAAACTATATCAGATGCAATTGTAAAGCATGTTATCATGTGGCAGAAAAAACACCTGCATGATGGAACGCGCAATGAAGCTCCTTTTTACACGAGTTTAGACTCGTTTTTACACGGCATGCCCAATTTACACGACTTTCGGAATAAACTAATCTTTTAATTAACGTTCATTTCAGTGCTTTCGATCTTCTTATCAACATTTTTCAAAGTTTCCTACACCACTGGTGCGCGCAAGTGGCTCGAAATCAAGCGCCTCCATTGCGCCCCCACAGCGACGCGTCCGCGGGAGCCGCGGCGAGAAATGGCGCCGTGCGCAGCGTGCGCCGGCGGCGGGCGAGGAGAATCGAGGAGGAAACGCGCGCGCGGAGAAGAGTGTCGTTTATTGCGGGTCTGTGTTTTTCACAAATTCACACGAAAACACGTGCTGTGCATCAACATTAGAAACTCGCTCCCAGCGTCAGCATCGATGGCGGTCAGCGCGGACAGCATCGTAGCCAAGCGTTCGCCAGCATACGCGCAACCTCTACGGTGTGATAGCCAAAAGGCGCACTTAGATTTCATCTTTGTTTGCACGTTATATTGTACAACTTTCCCTTTTTACATTTTTATTAAAATTCATAAAGGCACCGAATTCGTAGCCGGTCCCGCAGAGTTGTTGTGAGCCACATTGACTAGGCGAACAGTAGCTGCATGACTCCTCCTTGGAAAGCGCGCCGCGCGTTGCGTTGAGGTGCCTCGATGAGCACCAAACTGCTGGCGGGGGAGGACATGCGCATGCATCGGCTGACACGTCAGAAAAAACTTGGAAACAAAGGATAGTCGTTAGGCTTGCTCGGTATTTTATCTGCAAATAATAAGGGAAACTGCTACTAAATGCACAAAAACAGAAGCTTAAAGTAACCAGAAAATAGCCATTGGGCAAACCTGAAATTTTCATCGCCAGACGGGGTCGTAAGGAGCAAATCTGGCGGAAAGTAGCCACCAACGGCAACCCTGGTTGCAACTGACTGATATATAGTACACGAGGCGTGATTGTATATATGGGGAAAACAATTTGGCGTAAGCGAGGCCTTGGCTAGCTCTTCCAAATTGGTTGATATAAACTTCGGTGCTCTACTGCGAAAGTAGTCGAGCAGACTGTATAAATGAAAAATGCATTCAGAGTTTAGATGCCTACAATAAGGAAAAGTTACAGATAAAGCGTGTCCTACTCCTGTGTCCGAAACAAAAGAGCCTCCCTTTCGGAATCCCTGTGTCAGCGGCTCCAGCGGTACCTATGTCGTACACCTTCATGCCTAAACGTGTAATCTCTATCAAACACATTCGCGTTAGCATTGTAGGGAATGGTGACGTCACAACTGCCTATGTGGCCGTGCCATCGAACCCTAATGTGAAACAAACGGGGTGTCGGAACGAAATGTTTATCGTTTCGGTTTTAGTTACGTTCCATCGCAAAAAGTGCCGTTCCGTTTCTGCTCAGAAACAAAAAAGAATGTTCGTAACGGTGTTTCTTTGTATGAAAAATTTGGAGTTAAAATAATTATAAAAAACATTGGATTTGTGATATAATTAATTGCCGTAATCTTAAGAAAGTGGGACAGGGGTGAAACATGCTTTTCCCAAGTTCTCCAGAGGAGAGGAAGTAACTGTACCACGAGTTCCTACCAACTAGCGCTAACCAGTATGCCCTCATAGTCATAGTATTTATTTTCTCAAAAGTCAATTACGATTTTTTTAGCGGGCTCATTGCTTTGTGTCAAGGGAGTGAGCACGATCTCAAAAGCAAGCACGTCATTGAACGTACTCTCTGATGTGCGAGACCGCTGTTATGATAAAAAAGGTGGCTGATCCCTCTCTGTCATAGGAATTGGTAAACACGGAAGTGAAACGTGTCGTTACAGAAGTAGTTCATTGCTTATAGTGCATTGGTATATGAGAGCTTGTAGAAGTCTATTGTTTGGCGGATATAGAACTTCTTGATGTGGACGCACCCACGTTGACGCTAGTGGCACATCGTACCGACGACTAACGCCCATGATCATGATTTAGGCATTGGTGTAGCTGAAGTTGTTAAGATATACCTGGACACCGCATACGGGGAAGGGGGAGGGTGAATCCCGCGCAAAGATGGCATCACCAAGCACATAATGAACCCTGATACTCGATGTGCACTCCTTCAAAGCGTCATGAAACGCGAAGAGAAACGCTACGCGCGTCGTGTCTTCCCTCTAGCCTCGCTGTTAATTTTCACAGGGCGAGCGGGGAACGCGGTGTGACAGCCAGGCGAGCATGGGAGAACTATTTTTCGATATAGATGGATGCTATGACCGAGGCTTGGGCTAAAGCCACCACCTCGCGGTGTGTTAAAGCGTTGACGAAATTACACTTATATTGGAAATGCGCGTCGTAGCAACGGCGCGTTTTTTGTGTTTTTTTTTCGAGCCTGGTGGCACACATGTCACCACGCCGTTATAAAGGGGACTCTCATAGCATCCATACATACATCCTAGAGCACTGCGAGAGGAAAGTGTGAAAGATAAAAGGCACGTTCATCCTCCGTTATGTGTTTGACGGTAGCTCAGTGGGCTAAACATCCGCCAGCCATCGTCGCTGGCCGAGAGGTCATGGGTTCGACGCCTGCAACAGAGCTTTTTCTTACAGTTTTTTTTCTTTGCCATCTGATGGCGTTCATTTTGGTGACGTATTTCCGTGACGGAAATACGTCATGAAAGTCTTGGTGGACCCCGGCATTTTCACGTTAAAATATCACCAGGCCTGCGCAGAACACGCAGCACAGTCACAGCTAAAGCTGGATGAGCGGTCTTTCTAGATGCCTTTGTGAACTCTCTTGGGGAAACTAATACAAGTACACATGCAAGGTATCCACTACGCACTAAATCGTAGTTTTTCTGAAGTAGCGAAGCACCCACAATGCCATTTTTCGTCACTCTTCGGAGAATCGTCACTCGTCACTCTTCGGAGGAGCTAGAGCGTGTTTTGTACCACGCAACGCTCCTAATTTTCTTTTAATTTGAAAACTGCCCTTGAGACGGGCACGACAAAGTGGCCTTTTTCTGTACCCACTCGTGATGTGGAAGAAAAAAAAACAAAGAACACCGGGCACACCTTGCATCAGACGCCCTGCGTTTATCAGGAAACGCAGGGCATCACTCCATGCGCCGCAGTTTAAAAGAAAAAGAAATACCTAAGAGCATCTGATTCTCCATTGTTGACACTTGCAGCGCGTTGCTCAAGCACAAAGACGTAACAGCTGAGACCGTTGTCAGTTCACGCTTGCCCTGTGCATGCCTGTGCGTTCTTTTCAGGCGTCCGTCTTCGTGCTTCAGCGACGCGCTGCAAGTATCGAGCTGCTTCTCATTCTTCGTGTGACATTCATATTTCTTGATATCGCATTCATTGCTTCGCCCTTGCGGCGAAACTGTGACTTTTTTCTTTCATTTTTTTGCGCGTTTTCTTGCTCTGTAAGCGTATTCTCGCGCAATGGTTTGCGTTTTGTATTCTCAAATTATAATTTACATATACGACAGAAATCGTTTTTTCTCTTTAGTGTCGCTTCAATTTGGAAGAAGGAGATGGCGTTAATCCAAATAAAAGCAGTGACAGCTTGGCGTCAATGAGGCCTTGGTTGCATGTTCCGAATTCGTGCACTGAACTTCGGTGCCCGATTACCAAGGTAGTACTGCGTAAATGAAAAATGCATTTACAGTTTAGATGCCTACATTACAGAAAAGTTCGAGAAAATTTGTTCTAGTGGTGTTTCTTAAGCAACTGAGCCCCAGATCCGAATCGTGATATTAGCCGGCTACAACCTGTGATGCGCGCAATGTCAGCGGTGCCTTTATAGTTACTGTGCAATATTGAAACGGACATATCTTATTGCTATAGCATTTACATGAATCGTCTCGGTGGGTTTTCGCCGTCGGCGACATCGGCATCACTATAAGCACGACATCACTATGAGCCTTTACACTGAACAGAGGGTTGCTACGTAGCTCTTACATAACAGCCCATCGTCGCCGACTGGGCATTGGTGCACGCAGAAAATTAGACGAGCGCACGTCCCCGCTATAGCGTGGTCGTGATCTCACACCGCGGTCGCGATTAAGCGGATGCAACATGGATACACGCGTGGCTTCTCCCTTCTATTTCGGCAAGGTCCAATTTTGCTGGTTTTGATCACTACGCTGTGCGTTCAGGCGCTGCGGTTGCTTGCAGAAAACTCCATTACATGGTGCCTATACTTCGTCATGGCACATTCCGACTGCAAGCACAATTTACACTAGAGTACGGTGCTCAGTCGTCAACGCGAGCGCTCACCCACTGGCCGTCCCTGCGGACGTGCGACATGGGATTGAGCGCCACCAGCGCCATTCCGAGGCAGGAGAGGCTGCCCGAAGCCAGAGCCAACGAGTTGAGACGCTCGCCGACGCCACCCGCCGCCTCCATGATGACCTGGTTTCGCATGTGATGGAGGTACATTACAGGAAAACCTGGGAAAGAAGGGATGAGAAACCCAGGGAGGACTTAAACGAGCACCAGAAGAAACGAAACGAGCCTCCGTGAGGCAATGCACGCAACTACGCAGCTGCACACATTCTTAATGCTGCATCTAATGACGATGATGATAAATTATGGCTGAGCGCTTTTTAATGGGCGCGCCTTTAAACCACAATCTCGCAGCGCAATTCACATGGTGTGACGTCTGGTGCTATTTTGGCCTTCTGCCACGCAATACTACGCCCGTTAACCATACTCCTCGCCCCACGTGTCGCCTGCGTCGGGCTTATTTCTGAGGCACTAGGGAGTACTGGTGTGACTCTGTGGCAGAACTCCTGACTTCCACGCAGAATGACTGGGTTCGATGTCGGTTGAAATCCGTGATTTTAAAGGTGAAGCATTTCTTAGCGAACCGCAGGCACTTTGACCGTATCTATCTATCTGTATACCTATCTCGCCGCCTAGGTCTGGGCGCTCTCGTGGTTGTCTCCTTAGCTTGGTACATACCAAAACTGGCAGAGTGTATGTCGAGCATCTTCTGTGTGATTCACATGTATATTAAAAACATCAAACTTTTATTTTTCATTACATGTCCCTTCATTAACGTGACTTGCCTGTCGCGTAAGGGAGTCGCTCTGGGTCCGTGATTTTGAAACAAGATATATTTGCGGAAAGGACAATTTTGACCAAAGAGTAGAGAGATGGGGTCTGTCCTTCACCGGGTGCCCTGTGGTACCATCGATTAGGCCAGTTCCGTCGCGGTTGCTGCTGCCGTTTACCCGCTAGTAACGCCGTAAGCGTCGCCATAGCGACGGCAAAGAGCATAGTATGAGTCGTGTTACTGCCTACGCCACGAGTGATTCATAGTATATATCAACATTTTGAAGGCTTAGCGGAGACTGCTCCAGAACAGACGTGATGTTTCTTCAAGTCCCTTCTTATCGATGGTTTACAAACGAGCGCTTGAGATGACAGCGTTCCGGAACGTTCCGGAGCACTGGACCTGTGGGGACGTTTCGAAC
This sequence comes from Rhipicephalus sanguineus, assembly GCF_013339695.2. NCBI lineage: Eukaryota > Metazoa > Arthropoda > Arachnida > Ixodida > Ixodidae > Rhipicephalus > Rhipicephalus sanguineus. The sequence goes on along the minus strand of NC_051177.1, from coordinate 125,383,052 downwards.
GTTCACCACTTGCCCCTTGATGCCGTATTGACCGCTCCGGTCAAACGCCTGATGCTTATGAACGGTAGCCGAAGAGCGACAGCGTTCGACCGGGTGAGCGGGGGCAGTGCTCGGGTTTTGCCGGGTATCTGAGCCATACGTGACGCTCATCGGAGGCACCTTCCCGCCACCAACGAATCCTTGCAGCTGGAATCTTGTACTCACATCGCTGATGGCGGGACTCGCAGAGCACGGTGATGGCATTGGCGCGAGCCTGGTCTTTCTTGATGGAAGATATTATGATAGAGTGAGAACCACCGGCACACACCACAAATGGCCGAAACTGTTGAAGTCCCCTGGAAGCGCGCGTCGGCGCCTTCGGGCAGCCCGTCTTCTGCCACTTCATGGCACATCCTAGTGAGCCGGTACGCGCGCTTTCTCGCCGCTTCACGTTCATTTTGAAGATATTCGCGCCCAGCCGTGCAGCTTCGGTCTCGCGGGCTCGACGGCGGGGTCTTCGCGCCGCAGCCGTGCAGATTGTCGAGCAGCTTCGGCCTCGCGGGCACAAACAGCGGGGTCTTCTCGCCGCAGCCGTGCAGCTTGTCGAGCAGCTTCGGCCTCGGAGGCTCGAACGGCGGGATCTGCTTCGCGGCGTCGACGTGCAGCTTCGGCCTCGCGGGCTCTCACCTCAGGATTCTGTCTGCGAGCAAGCGCTGCCGCCGCCTTCCGTGCCCTCCGTTCCGCAGCCTTGTCTTCCATCCGGCGACTCCGAGCGAAAGAGAAAGCGCGCCAAGAGGGAGCCTCATGGCGCGTCACTTCTGAAATGTTGTCTTCGGGCGTCGTTGAAAACACGAGACGTAGTAAAGAAGAAAGAACGCCACACAGACGAACTCGCACGACAGTCTCACTCGTCGACGTCGTCTTCTTCTTCTACTGCATACCAGAACGCGCGCTTCTCACGAACTAGAGGTGGCTACTACAAACAAACAAGCGGAGGATGGACAGACCCACGGCATAAGGAGCTTCGCCCCTCAAAAAAGAAAACTGACGTGAATGCCGACGTTAGGTCGGACCATGAGCTAGTGTAGCCAGTGTAGTCGATATGGCTAGCAAGCCTACGATATGCGCACAACTACGAAATTTACCGAAAGACTTCGATCCACCACGTAACGCTTGACTTAAAGCGAAAATATCCGGCATAGGCTGCTACTCGTCGACTGCTTCGCATCAAATCGACTCCCATAATGCGTGGGATGTGCCGGAATTTTTTCTTCTTTGATTTTTCGCTCACGGACAATCCCACCGACGCCGACGTCGACATCGGAATTTCTGCGAAGCGGGCTCTTCAAAGCGATCGCGTTAAGAGACGTGCGCATGTCGGTATGTACGACGTACCCATGACAATCATGATCACAACGCAAAGTCCAAAGAGGCCGCTCTGCGGTGGGTCGCCGCCGGCGTCGCTGCAGATGTGTAGAAAAAAACAGAAAAAAAGAGAAAAGAATGAACAGTTACGCATCGTCTTAACATTCCTGTGACGGTGAATAACTGCAGTAACCAGCTGAACGTCCTATATGAGAGTGTGTTAGAGATGAAAGAAAGTAGCGTAGTACCGTATACACAGCGAAATGATGTACGGTACTGGATTAATTTTGCGCGCTTTCAGAGAAACAAAATGGGATTAGGTTCAACTGACAGATCCCACAGACGCAAGCACAATGGCTAGGTTTGATGTATTGGCTAGTGTCATTACATTTTCCCCAGCAAGAAAGAGGAACCACAAGGCAAGCTGAGAGTAAGTAAGCATACGCAACTCTACGCCACCCCCCCCCCCCCCCCAAAAAAAAATCTTCACGAGAAAACAGCGCCGTGAGTATACCTCATTTCTGAAGAGCGTCGAATGCGTATGCGATAACGCGAGTTCTCATTTCACTTCCTGCATATGTTTTCATTTCTCGGCCACTTCATCCTCCCTTTTACTGATCGTTTCTAAATTGTAGTTAAAAAAAACGCTTTCTTCTACGCTCTTCCAGGGTCTTCGTTGTCTGCTGGCTTTAAGCGTTCAAAAGAACTTGTTGTTGGACTAGTTGGTAGATCATTTCCAAAACTTAATTAGAGCGCAACCACACGACACATTCACACACCACGCACCCACACACCAGGCATCAGAGGAGCGCTGTACGTGGTTGATGCCTGAGTGTGTGGGTGTGTGAATGTGTCGTGTGGTTGCGCTCTAATTAAGTTTGGAAATTTAAGCGTTCAAAGCGGCCCCTTCCTAGTGGGCCAAGGTGTTGCGTTTTAAATATGGTTGTGCGAATATTCGAAAATTTCGAATAATAAATTGACTAGTGTTTATTCGATTCGGGAACGATACGTTGGAACAGCGAAGGGTAACTTTCCTTATTCTCATCAGCAAGTTACCTAAATGCATGCAGCCCATGCACTTACGGAACTATCGACGCTGTACTGATCACGTGATGAACGCATTCTTTTTAAAACTCCGATGTCGCCGAAGTGACAGTGTCATCAATCCACTATTTACACCATGACATTCGTGATGATGTTAACTAATGAAAATTGCTTAATAATAAATGCATCAGTTTTATTTAAAAGCTGCTGACAAAGTACCACATTGAATACTGTAGCCACTGCTATATTTCAGCCCACAGTTACAAAATATTTCGAATGCTCCAGTTGCTGCTGTATACGAGTTTGTCTCAGTTTAAATAATTGCGGTCTCTGTTGTCGGTTAAAAGTAATCGTAATGTTCCTTTGTGAAAGGCTGTGAACATCTGTTTCAAATAAAATGCTGAAGATTTATTGGGCTGTTTTGAAAATTGTTAACTTGCCAGTCTGGGCCTGCTTTGAAAATGGATGCCTTACTATTCGAAAACTATTCGAACGGTATTCGATGTGTATTCGTATTCGATTCGGTGTCATCCCTATTCGATTCGTATTCGATACTGTGTTATGACTATTCGATTCGTATTCGATTCGGTGTCATCATTCGATTCGTATTCGATTCGGTTCTAAAAGTTCACTATTCGCACACCCCTAGTCTTTAACCACACGAGCCCTTCAATACGGCGACGTTTCAGCGTCACGCGTTCTCACGCCTATGCAGCGTCGTTGGATTGCTCCAATAGTGAGTGCTACGAAGCCGTTTGCACGTGGGATTCTGGAAATTTTTATAAAGACAGGTTAGCGCATGTCTTAGGGACGAACAGCGATTTCATCTGCACGTGATAACCTAACCTGACGTAAGACTTGTAAGGATCGATGTCATGGTTGGCCACAGCGATGACGTAGACCGCGATGATGGTGGCCGCACCGAAGACGCTTCCGAAGCGAGCGAAGAAGCCCAGTTGCGAGAGAGCGTGCTTATAGGACTTGAACACCTTCTGGCCCTCCTGCAACGGTGACATCAGCGGCTTTGGATAACGAAAGATCCGAGAGATTTCACGCAAATCAGCAGGCAGCGAAGGCGATAAAGCTCACCGCCGGCGGCTCCATTTTCATCTTCTTCTGTGCGTGCATGCACCGCGCGTGTCGATGATGTCCTACAGGTTTCTACTTCGTAGCACATGCAAACGGGATAGAATGTTTAAAGAGGCAGCAGAAATAAAATAAACGCACGAATGTGAACGGCGCGCAAGGCTTGTCAACTAAGAAGCAGTTAATTGAATACCGCGGAAACAATATGAAATCAATTTCCACCAACCGCTCTATAAGACCCTGGCATGACCTCCTAGAGTAACCTGAAGGTCAGTCCTGCTGAAAAAAAAAAAGAAAAAAAAGATATCAGTGTTGTGCTGCACTTTTTACGCGATTCAATTCGGAGGCAACCAATTCGTTCATGTGTTCGTCTCATAAATAACGATTAATATCACTGCGGCTGTCCTAATGAATAGCCCGCAGATTCATGTGAGCGTTTATTAGCAATGGAGGAAAACGAAGAGCTTGGAAGGGGCAGGAAGCCATTAATTTACTTTATCAAACAGAAGCTTCAGATTGTGTCCCCAGTTTGACATCGAAATATTCAAAAGTGTGAAAATGAAATTTTTTGAGTTGACTTGCCAAAAGCGTGATCGCATTAACAGGCAAGCCGTAGCGTAGCGAGGGACTCCGGATTAATTTTGACTACTGGTGGTTCTTTGACTTACACCAAAATCTAAGTACATGGTTGTTGTTGCATCTCGCCTCTGTCGAAATGCGGCCGCCGTGTCCTGGAAGCGAACCTGCGACCTCGAACTCAGCAGAGCGACACCTCAGTCGGTGTTTACGTTGTCCGGTTGCCTTTCCTTGTGTCCGTGTTTCGTCCTTCATTATGACGTGACATCAGCAATGTGCGTTTTCCGCTTTTAAAGAAACTGGCTAATGCGTTAAGAAATTTCATTCTTAGGCGGAGGGGCTCATTTTAGACATGTGTTTCTGTGCCGACGTCATTAGGTTTTGCTTGTAATCGACCAGTTGTCCCGGCCGGTAAGCCTCGCTAATCTTGGAAGTGGTGCAATCAAAAGTCGTGATTTGGTTAGTCGATTTTGACACCACCGCCTGTTCTCGAAATGAATGAAGGAAGGGAGTTTCGAGGGCTCGTTTCTTTAGTATAACGTAACCTTAATGAAAACAAGCAGGTAATGAAGCCAGTGAAGGTGTAATTAGGGGACGTTAATGGTAATCCTTTTTAAGTGAATTTCGCTAATTGTGATAAAGATGTGAAGAAAATAAAGTGGACGAAAAGACAACTTGCCGCCGGCAGGGCCCCAACCCCCGTGTTGCAGGTTCGGTCCGAACATTCGAAGGTTGCTGGTTCGGTCCCTGCCTGCGGCAAGTTCTCTTATCGTGCATTTTTCTTTCTTCGCATCTTTATCACAATTACTACAACATACTAAAAAAAAAACATTACCATTAACGTCTCCTATACCTTCCTTGCCTTCATTACCTGCTGGTTTTCATTGATGTTCTCGGAAGAATCTTAGTGAGGCTTGTATCTTCAGTCGATCCAGGAGGAAGGGCAATCAAAATCGTGTGTGTGCCGATTCTGATAACGCTGTCGCATTGTGATCGATCTGGTGTATCACGTGGCCCATTACTCCGTGATTGACTTCGCAGACCTGGCTGAGTTGACGTAGTGGAAAATCTCACACAGAAATAGAGGTCGGTGGCACGGAGAAAAGTGCAAAGACTAGCCTCGACGAGAGCGCGAATGAGAACGGTCAAGTGCTTGGGCGATAGCGTTGGTTTATACGTCACAAATGGTGTTGGAAGAGTTATATGCTGCAATGAACGACATTAGACAGCTTTTGCCGCGATAGATGTATGTGATCAAGTTTCTCAAGAAGGTATATATGCTTGAACATTAGACGTTACGCTTCGTACTCTTCAATACATCATGCACGCATCTCCTGCACCACGTGACAAACGACGTCACTCCACTGAGTGTGTGTGGTGGAAGCCCCGAAGGGGATTCGCGTGCGCCGGTCCCACATTTCATCGGATCCACGTAATTTTTCGTGCGCAGTCGTTGGCAGAAGGGTATCGGTGAAAATGCTTAGTGCGGCGACAGATTAAGCTTAATACCTTGCTGTAGATTCCTTTCCCCTTTTTCCTTCGCTTTAAGACCTACCTTGTGAGACGCTTGCTGCCAAGGAAAAATGACAAAGCGTTTTGCGATAGTTGTAGGGGTCTTCGGCAGGAGAGATAAATGCAGATCCCTGTATAGAAGCGGAACATCGGTACGAGAGGAGAAGTGATTTTAGCTGTTCCATCTCTCCCGTTGCTTTGTCAACTCTGTTCAATCGTTCTTACAACTCATGACTGGTACAATAATAATCTCGAAGGTTTCCCTCGTAAAACTTGGCATTGATCTTCGAATAACCGCTCTCCTAGTTCTATTCTTGCAGTATATCCTCTCGATATTGAGTAACATGAATATTAGCGCTGCCTTCCCGGGTTTACATATCGATTATTCCCAACTGTCACGTCAAATTGTCCTTAAAAGCACTTTTTTCGTCAGTATGTGGTTCTCACCGTGCTCGTGTGGGCTGTAATTAGATGTCGTCGAGGAAAACCTTGGAGTGGACGGCTGTATCTCAGCACAGGGGTAGAGCCACATACATCAATGAACTTACTGTTCTTAGGGCTATTAATCTCGGCCGGATACGGTAGTTTATCAAGGTCTAATCAGTTTCCTCGCTATTTCCCCACTCGGAGATTGTGTGTCCGAGCGTTCATCCAAAGAAGCACTTCTCTTGAGGCCCACATCTTTCAACCGGATGACGATATAACACGTCCCACTTGGCTGCTCCCAGCTTACTACATCTATAATTTTACGGCTGTGTACACAAATTCATTTAACAAATACACTCTTAATCAGGTCCTGGTTACATGCTGGCTATATCCAGGAAACCAGACGTAAAATGTCCGGTTTCCTGGCTTTAAGCGGGACTTGATTAAGAGTGCATGGTGGATATCACTTCTATCGTAGAGACTGACTAAAACAACCACAACATCAACGAGATAGCAGTTCCTAATGCCAATGAATACTTACGAGAAGTTCATTTGTTTTCGCAATTTCTTTTACTCCGTCGAAGCTCACAATTGTAAAGAGCCGAGATATCGAATACTGAACTACGACAATGACGAAAAAGAAAATAATAATGATGCACAAAGTGGAAAACTTTATTACAAAATGTACAGAGTATTTACAGGCTTCGCAGCACGACTGTTCTGAGTCTGCGACAAGGGTGCCACGAGCTTCTGTGAACCTTTCCCGTTCAATGTGCTCATGAAGAAAGTGATGTGAAGCCTTATTAACTGAGTGCAACAGCTTTAAAAAAATGGTAGAACAGCCTGCATTTTTCGCGCACACGACGGCGTCTGTCGCAAATTGTCGCTCACATTAGGCGTGATATTACGGAGCTTGAGGTCATAATGGCTGGTAGCCAGATAGGCTTTTCGCATGGCTCTGTCGCCTTAAGCCCCGTTTATCAGATAAAAAGCGCTCACTCTTGTGCAAAGTCGTGATTGCAATTCGTGTAATCGTTTAGCAAGGAGTGCTGACCACGCACTAGCTCGCCGCCTTATCGTGACTACATTATTGTCGTCGTAGGGCTCAATAGCTTCAGCTTCAGCGGCCACTTGATTGGTGCAGAAAATGAATCCCCCTGAATTTCTTTACAGATCCTGCTCAGTTTTCTGCGCGTTCAGCTGTAGCTTCACACTGGAGTAAGCTAAGTCAAGCGTGGCTTCTTAAGATCGCGAAGTTCTTGAAAAAGCTCGTAGTAAGAGGATGCGGCTGCGATGACTTAATCTTGTTTGCGCTCATACGTGGTTTGAAATGAAGACAACAGCTTATCAGCTAATTTTGGAAGCATTCGAGACGAAGTAGCCAACTTAAGTATGCGCAGTTCGTGCTTTGTACTCTCACCATAGCTTTTTTTTTTGTTACCGATAACCGCGACTAGGATGATCCCTAGGCAGTAACCACTTGCAACTCAGCGCACACAGTTGCCTGGAATTCGCATCATTTTCTATTGCGACAGTTTAGTCCGCACAATCACTCCACGAGGCTTATTACTTCGTGACCAGTAGTTGGAGGCGTCTTGAATGCCCACTGACTATCAACGACGAAACGCACACAGCAATGTTCGAGCGACTTCGTGACGTCACTAGAACTTCATCATCTCATTGTTCGATTCCTTCTCCTGCTGGGCTTCACTGTTGACGACCACGTTTTCTAGGTTGACGGTGATGTTGATGGCCTTCATGTCAGCGGAGAGCGTGAGGAAGTTGCACATGAGACCGAGGATGAGAATCCACTCCCCGACGGAGGACCACGGGCTCATGCCACGGTACTGAAATAGAAGAATAGAAAAAAAATCACTTAATGCCTAAGTGCTCTGTATACTATGCGCAAGTTCAAGATCTCTAAAAGAAGTGTAACTTCAGTGTATAAAGAGAAGTTAGCTGTGATTCCACTGTAGGACCGAGCGGGGCATTGTAAGTTTAATATGACTTTTTCGTCATCTTGACATTGTGAGAATTACCACCATCAAAAGCGAGCGTTTGCACGTATATGCATGTGTGCAGGCGCATACAACACACAAACATAGAGGCACTTGTGGCGTGAACGATAATGCAGCCGATGGCGAAATATAGGCGATAAGGTGTTAACTTGGGCTGGCTGATGCATATTTGAAGAATTCGGTAACAGTGCAACGAACGGGACAATCTGTACCACTCTCTTTGTCCCGTTCTTCATGCTGTTACCTATTTTTTCCTGAAATAGAAGTACCAAACGTCCGTTATTTGATTCTCCTTGTTTGAACTAAGCTGAAAAATGTTTTCAGAATGTCTCAAGATTTTGCTTTATGTGATTCCCTCAACCCTCACTACAGACGCTTAAATCCTGGTGAATCCACTACGAGTAATGTGACAGTTTAATCATTACTCTTAAGTCGGATGAGCACAAGGTCAATATTCCATGATAATATGCAAACATTTTCGCCGCAATAAAACATCACGAGAATCTCGCGCTAATGTGGGAGAGAGCACATGCACAGGAAAACATACTGGATTTGAAAAAAAAAAAAAAAAACATGGGTCATTAGATATGTGATGTCCCCGCGAAATAGTTATGTCACATTGCGGCTAAATACAGGAAAGCAGAGTCATACTTACGATAGTGCCCCTATGTGGGTTTGGCTTGAAGTCATCTAGACTGTTGAATGGAGCAAACGCGGCCACTGTTTTGGGTTAGTCAAGGTAGAAAGAGGAAAACAGTGTTTCGCAGTGACCAACTTTCAATAATATCATTGCAACCACAAGATGAAATTTCACAACGTCACGTTTTAACGGCCTGGGAAAGCTGCTCGCAGACCGATACTGAACGGCCATGATTATTTTTCAGTGATCTCATCTTGTAATAGTTGTAATATCGACGAATCGAGAGTATAACAGAGCAGATATCTAATGAAATTCATATCACATGTTCGAAAGTAAGGTCTAAAGACAATTTCTATTCATCTTTGCTCGTCTAACTATTCATCTTTGCTTCAAACTACATGTTACAGGGGAAGCTGCTGCTACTAGGTGCCATAGTAACGCTGAATAGTCGCGAATATCCTTCCAACTATACAGAATTTAAATGGTGTTTTAATAATGTGAGGCGTATATGTTTTAATGGATCTCGAAGAGGGACACGCAGCGGATCTCGGTGATAGATGCGCCCCGCCACCATCAGCGTGTGCTGTGGAGCAATGCGAGACAACATCAGAACCGATTAAGTTCCGCTGTTTTATGGGCCAAAAACCGCTATGTGATTGTGAAGCACTGAGTAGTGGGAAACTCCGAAATAACTTTGGCAACCTTGGGTTCTTTGACGTGCGCTTAAATGTGAGCACTCGGGTGTTTCTGCAATATTATTTCCTTGATATGCGTTTTTGGGGGGCGTATTACGGATTATAGGATGCATTTTATCCTATTGCAATGCGTTTTCTGAGGCGTATTAAGCACTGCAGGATCCCCAGTATTGAAAACAGGATAGCCTAACCGCTGACACCTCTACGTAGCTGAAACACCAGTTACTATTTCATACAGGTGAGCGAGAGATACGTGGTGCTCGGCACAAGGATGTATCTGTACGCAGTGTCCTACCCTTTAGATTAATCCGCGATGGTAATTAATTTGGACAAGAATATAAATATGTAGTTGCTGTAGATAATGAAAAAAAAGCACAGCAAAGTATCAGACCCCGGGAGATGTCACCTTGAACTATCTTCTCTGGTATTGCGACAGTTCTTAGATGCATGCCAAAGCGTTGAGGGCTTGCCTATCGGCTTGCCGAAATTTTGCTCACGGACAACGCTGAATTTTTGCTCACAACCAACGCCACCGACGCCGACACCGGAATTTCTGCGACATGAACTTTTAACAGCGAGGCTCTTTAAGCTATCGGTAACTTGCGCTTCGTCGTGCAAAACTCCACAGGTGGGCGTGCGCCACAGGAATTGGGCAAGCCCCACTGCCTGGTACAGCAGGTGCGAGCGTTAAACGAAAACTCTGCTCGGCGAAGTGGAGCGCGTGAAACACGTGAAAGAGAGAGATAAAAAGACATAGAGAGAAAGAGAAAATGGCATAAAGTCATAAAAAAGACAGAAAGACAGAGAAAGAAATAGAAGATAGAAAGAAACAGACACGAAAAAAAGAAGAAAAAACACATAGAGTAAGACAGAACGCGAAATAAAGAGAAACTAAGAAAGAGAGAGAAAGAAGCGGAGAGAGAGGGAAAGAAAGAGGAAGCGATAAATAGAGAGAGAGAGCCGGAAGAAAGGGGATGAAGAGATAGAAAGATCGAAAAAGCTAAAAGAGAAACAAAGGAATAGAAACAAACAGAAACAAAAGATATATACAAGAAATAGAGAGAAACGGGGATAAAGACAAGAAAGAAAAAAGTACAGAGAAACAAGGAAGGTTACCCCAGCTCCTCTCTTCCTTCATGCTTGGCAGCACTAATACGAAACTGCCATAATTTTTTTTTCACGCTGTCGCATTAAAACGCAAAATCACGAGTCACTTTCTGACCTTCTGCTTTATTCGCGCCCACCAACTGAGAGTGATTCATAATCATTCGTCCTGGTTCCAACCTTCAAAGGGCGGATATGTTTACAGCGAACTACGTGTCCGTCAAGGATACTAGCCATGGCACCACCGATGCTGGCTGCTGTGGAGATTATCCTGGCGTATCCGAGCATTGGACGGCAGTGGTCGCGCCCCAGCAGCCACACGAACATGGCTTGTATGATGAAGTAGCCCGTCGAGAAGACGAACGTCAGACCGGCGCCAGCGATGTGTGGAAGGAGAACCGGGAGCAGCTACGGCGGTGAAAACAAAAAATTAGCACGAAGCAATCGAATGTTCCGGCCAGTTGATCGAAGGTTAAAGGTGTATAATTCATGCATGTTCGTGCACATTCGCAAGTACACGAAATGTGCTTGTATGTTAACAGCGCAACTGTCTACAGCACTCTAATGAACAGCAAATTAAATGCTTGGCACTTTTCGCGCGCCAACACCGCGACAGGATTATGAGGCACGCTGTACTGGACCACTCCGGATTGATATTGGCAACCTGGGGCTCGGCAACATCTACTACCTAAGTTGTGGTACACGAGTGTTTTTTTTTTTCTTTTGTGCATTTTGCCCTCCATAGTAATGCGGCCGCCGCGGTCAGGTATCGAATGTGCGGTCTGGAGCTTAGCATTGCAACGCCTTAGCAGCTAAGATACGACGGCGGGTAGCATTCTAACGCACACGCAACTGTCATGTAACAAAACATATATAAACGTGAAGTCACACTTGAAACTCGATAAAGAATTCATTGCAAAAAGAAGAAGAAGCCTTTGCAAAAGAAGCAGCAATAAAGAGAGTGCTGATCTATTAGCGGATGATAAGATTGCACCGTAACTTACATTCTGTAGCGATTCAAACAAACAAATCAGAAACCTAAGTCATACATGCATTACTTATAACGTCACATCTCTGTGACCCGAATGGCGGTTGTAGTGATTAGTGTTATGCAAACAAAGCCCATATGTCGTCAAAATCCTTCAAATGACGCAGCAGTACGAGCATTTACGCTGCGAAACTGCGCAAACCAGCGGGCTTTTCCTGTGCAGCAAACATACCTCACGTCCAGTGCATGCGCTGTTTCTTATTACATATTATAAAGGCGTTCCCGATAATGCAAATAAAAAATCCGGCGCTTTTGATAAAAACTCTACAAATAAGCCGAAAGCTAGTTAATGCTGGGACAGCGTGCCGTCAGAACTTCGCTTTGCTTTGCTTATTTCTGCAAACTCTGGAACTTCCCGGTGCTGCGACACCTCTTTTTAATTTTCATGTTTTTTTTCGTGCTTACCAAGCTTCTCCTGGCGATAATATTGGTTTTCCTACAGTACTGACATAGCGTGAACTGCACGTGGGACTATAATTATTATTAATGTGTCCCTTTAACTAAACGTGTGCGCATCATTCTGCGCGTGCATGCTTGTGTGCTGGTGCCAAAATAAATTTCGCTCACTGATTTCATTACAGCATACTCATAGGAACACGCGCACGTGTTCGGGTACCGAGAAATACAAGTTACAAAGGAGCACGATCTCGGCTGTGAGTAAACGAGCGAGGGCTTTGACGTCGTGGTCGACTTACGGAAACAGTTCGACATTCAATATCCGTTCAATAGCTTCACTAAGAAAGCAGGCGCTTTGCCGACTTGAGAGCCTGTAACAGATGGGAAGGGAAGACAGCAGAAAGGCAGTACCATTCAGGTATAGAAGAAGACAGTGAGAGATAAAGAAAGATGAGAGAGAGAGAGAGAGAAGCGACGAAAGGCAAGGAGGTTAACCAGGCGCACGTCCGGTTTGTTACCCTGCAATTGGGGGAGGAATAAAGAGACGAAATGAGAGATAAACTTTGCTAAGACTGCTGCTTGTGTGAGTTGGTTCATGATTAAGATATATTTACCAGCGCAAAAAGACGAAACACTTAAGAAGGCGCACACACGCACAGCGCTGAATGAGATACAAGAAATGAGAGAGAATAGAGGCATGGACGGATGACCGTGCAACAGATAAGCAACACACCCTCGAAAGGAGTGAGAAGTGGGCGGGAAGATACTGATGGACAAGCAGCATGTCGTGGGAACTCGTGTAACGAGGTAAGAAGTAAACATGTGATAGGATGAAGAGCACGTAACCCTGCTCAGCTCACGAAGATGTCACTTTACAACGAGGAACGGCTAAGAGGATAAATTAATTTCTGACACTTTAGTGCAGCGAATAATTTGGCACGAACCTACAGCTTACATGAAAAGGAATTCTGGAGTCGACCGTAACCACTGACTTGGGGATCTGATGTTCTCGGGTTTAACCTTTGTGTATCGCGCGCTGCGGAAGCGGGTCTCGGAGGCCACGCGGAAGGAAGCGCGTGCTCGAGATCTGCTCCGTCCAGCGGCTCAGAAAAAAAAAATCATCTGCTCTTTCAAACTCATTCAATTAATTTTCATTAATTATCCTGAGAGTTAATTGGCGCTTACCTTAAGTGATGTTATGCTCCTATATGATATGTGTTCAATATAACTCTTAACTTGAACTAGAATCATTGATTCCTATTGTTTAGAAGACTTTTTTTTATGAATATTCTTAAAACCGGAAGTAAGTGCTCGACCGGATATGCTTGCAAAAGAAACAAGAGTGTCACTGGATGCTCATTCCAATAAAAAAAAAAGCAGGAAGAAAGCTCTCAGCGCCGTATGCGGCAGCACTGAACGCTGAGACGGCGGTTGATGATATTCAGTACACAAACAGCCGGAGCAAGTGAGCTCGGACACAGACGGTGTCTCTGAAGCAATCCCTGAAGAATAAGCCAGGGAACGCGTTGATCGGCACTGGAGGACATACTTGTTGCGTTACGCCTGGCATGATTAATAGGCAGTTTGATTGGGCCAGTTGATAGGAATCGATGGCGGTGTTCCAGTGACCCAGTAAAACTTTCTGCGGCCTATACCGCCGTGGTTAGAGGCACGTCAATGAGTGCGGAATGGAGCATACCGCTAAATTCAATCCTCGTGCATTTCACGAAGGGAATGAGCAATGATGAGGATAGCTAGCTGAGAGTTAGGAACGTTTAATGTTGCAAAAGTGAAAATTTTTTCTACGAAAAGAAAAAAGAAAAGAAATATTACTTTGCTGCATATCGAGGCTTCCAAACTGGACGAAAAAAGAATGGTTGCCAACGTACGGCGTCAAGTCGTAGATGAAGTTGTGAAATGTTCTTTTCTAATTGGGCCAAACCTCAGTGCTTTTGATTCCGTTCGGTAATCATAGCCTCGTGGAAATTCAAATAAATATTAGTGTACATTTCTTAATATTGTACAGGAAAAGTGAAGGAGCAGTCATCAGTAAGCAAATAGATAGATAGATAGATAGATAGATAGATAGATAGATAGATAGATAGATAGATAGATAGATAGATAGATAGATAGATAGATAGATAGATAGATAGATAGATAGATAGATAGATAGATAGATAGATAGATAGATAGATAGATAGATAGATAGATAGATAGATAGATAGATAGATAGATAGATAGATAGATAGATAGATAGATAGATAGATAGATAGATAGATTCTGCATCTTGCCTCACCCAAGTGCCGTCCCGCCGTATGTGACTGACGGGATTTGTGGCGACCATGGCCAAGCCGACGCCGGCCAGTACGCCGCTAATAAGCGACAGGTAATTGAGCAGCGTGACGAACTTCTTGTGCTTGCACTCCACCGCTCTCACCGCGAAGAAGCGCACCAACATGGGTATCAGACCTGTTAGTGGAAAAAAGAACGAGCGTTACTCACTTACTCATTTCGGCCACACCGCAACAGCTGAACTAACGTGCCAACAACGAAACTTAGTGGCAGCAAGGATTATGGGCGACACTCTTTTTAAAGCATATGTAGGTTGAAAACACATGAACGATTGGTCACGTATCCGAGACGAAAAAAAAAAGCCCAGGAAAATAACTCTGTAGGCACTATTTTGTCATAGCTACTCTGCGAAATCTCCCAAAGATATTCGATTCACATTTTGCGTGGCCACTTGAGGTTCATGCTCGACTGGTCCTTACCAAATGCTACAGCAAATTCCCTCCACTTTCCTAAAGCTTTATCCGTGAAAGAGAACTCTAAAGATATGTGTTGTCGTGTTCTTCTCCCTTTGTCCCCGTTGTTAGTGCGCGCTATCCTGTGACGATGAATACATACCAACTCGCCCAGTTTTTTGCTTTGTTATATTATTGAAACAAACAGGTACGGTAACTGCAGCGATAGGTATCCGCGTGTGCTCAAAGCAAAGCATCGCTGCTCCCTTAAGTGCCTTTTGAAGTTCTTCAAGAATGCTCTGAATTAACCGGTCACATGTGTCATGACTGTCGCATTTAAGATACGACAGAGGGACTACATCATGTGCTGCCGCATATGCACTTTTTCTCAGTTACCACTTAATGTGCCTGCTGTTGCCAGGAAAACAGACCAAAAGTTCTGGTGCCCTGGCTATAGCTAGCACTTTACGCAGGATCTGATTAAGAGTGTTTGACTTAGAGCGCTGATTTAAACGTGCAGTCCAGTGGATCTTAAAGAGTTAAACTCGTTGAAATGATAAAGAGCAATGCAAGAATCAGCAGTTTCAATAAAATAGGTAATAAAATTTTATTTGTTGGAGCAAGAGAATTTTCTTCGTCTCAGGTGGTGGCTATGTACGAGTAAATCCAGGGTACCGAAGCAGGAAGGTTTATTAAGATTAACAACGTGCGAAGACTCATTCATTCATTCAATTCAGTTTATTCAGACAATTTCTTTTTTTGCCTAGGTTAAGGGACTAAAGGTCCCTCCACCCGTACATTTGCTCTGATGTAGTGCAACATAAAAATACAGAGATTTCTTGTTTTATTAGAACACAAAAGCAAAATTCAAAGAGTAGAAAGAATAACTGGAACATGCACTCTAAAATATAACACTACAATCAACACCAATTAACCATAGCAAGATAAAAAAGACAAAAAAAAAAACGCCAGGCCTGCGCTGAAACCGCAGCAGTCACAGCGAAAGCTGGAAGAGCGGCGTTTCTAGAGCCCGTTAAGCTCTCTTGGGCTACAATACAAGTACACTAGAAAGGTACACATTACGCCATAAATCACAATATTTGTGAAGTTAGGAAGCACCTACTAAGCCATTATTCGTCATTCTGCGGAGAAGCGAGGCACAGCTACAGTCTGTAAGGCATTATGTGCACTTTGTTAACGCGACGACTGATGACGATGAAGAATTACGGCTCAGCACTTTGTAACGGGTTGGAATCTTTAAACGGCCCACCAGTTATGTTTTTGCATTGGTGACGCCGATCGCTATTTCCTCTCCTGTCATGCTGTATAACATACCTTGACGTGGGAGAGGAGACGGGGGGGGGGGGGGCGAAAGAAGTTTACTGAGACCCCGAGGAAAGGGATCATGCGCTTATGGGCTTCCTTGGCAACCATACAAGTGCACTTGCGAGGAACCACCACGCTATTAAATCATTGTAGTTTTTGAGAAGTAGGGCAGAAGGCACTGTGCCATTTTTTCGCCATTCTACGGAGAGCGTTGGTACCTGCTAAACCCATGTGAGGCATTTTGCGCACTTTGTTGATGCTGTGCCTGATGGACGATGAAGAATTATGGCAGAGTCCTTTGTAATGGGTTGGAAGCATTCAACAAACCTACTCGTTGCGCAATTCGCATTGTGTGACGCCTGGTTGCAGATTTCGCGTTGTGCGACGCTCTTGGTGCTTATTTTTACCTTCTACCCGCTATATTTCATATGCTAATGTGGTTCCTTTCCGACATGAAGCCTGTATAGGACCTCTTTGCAAAGCAGTTTCAAGCACCGGCATGGCTCAGAGGTTGAATGCTGGGCTCCCACGCAGAGGGCCCAGGTTCGAAATTTGTTCCATCCTGGAATTTTTTCTTATTTCGTTTTTTTTTCTTATTTCGAGCGATACTGGTTACGGACACCGGCGGCGGCGGCGGCGGCGGACAACTACGGCGCCAAAAACGGCCGGTGAAATGATCTCATAACAGCTTTCGCTGTAAAAATATGTAAAGAACTGAAACCAGGAGTATATTAGGTCAGAAGACTAAGTACAATACAGAATGTAAAATATACATTGAACCAAATGAGTCACTTGCGCGCAATCTTACAAAAGTACAAATACACTAAAAGAAACACTTCTAATTTGTAATATATTTAGGGCTCTGTACAAGAGAGAAAGTACATTCTCACATTTTTTTAGGCTGCTTTTAGCATTACCTTGTTCTAAAAGGTCACGTACATAGCTATAGATGTCGAGTAGATTAGGTATTTGATATGACAAGGTTTGCTTTACATAGGTTGTCCTGAATAACGGCAGTCGAAATCTGTGAAAACGTAGATCATAGGGAGCATTGCTTGGGTAGCATTGCTTCATATAACTTCCTACGTTGTTTCCAATTTATTTGCTACTAGATATGGTAAGTTTAAGATTGCAGAGTCGGTGGACAGCCATTATCTTAAGCCTGTCAAAAAATGAAGGAGTGCGTTCCTCAGGATGAAGATTTCCTACGCAGAGTACGGAAGTTGGAACATAAAGGTACAAAAACGCCATGGAGTTCATATCTTCCTCTGTATCACAAATTCAGATCTTCTCAGCGCCTATAAATGCGGCACGTGCTAACGTACGTATCCGGCTAAATTTGACGAGATATCGCACACAAATTTCCGGTATACATTGCTGGTCTCGTCCAACGAAGGAGCACGCGCTCACGCGCGCGACTGTTATTGCTTCTGCAAATCTGGCGAGAGCGTTTGTTTGCAGATCGGAACAATAAGCACGAACTTTCGCTATTTGTCAGCTCGGTGTTGTTGGCGCATTGCGCTTCTTGCTGGCAACTGGCCTTAGGGACAGACTCTAAGCAGTGCCATATTCTCGTTTCCTTTTAGATGCGAAGCATCTTATGGCGGAGTTCAAACCGGTGGTGGTGGTGGTGGTGTGCGGCGTGACCGCCCTTACTGCGCATGCGCGAACCCTCTCCACGCACCTCCTCTCCCACTTCCCCCTCTCCCCTACCCCTATCTCACTTCTCCTCTCCCCTTCCCCTCTCCCCTTTCCCTCTGAAATGCGGGCTCGACATGCCGAAACGCTGCTTCGCATCGCCTCGTGGTCCCCTTTAGTGGAGATGGTGTGATCGTTTTTTCCCGTCTCTTTTTTTTTCCTTTTCTCGCTCTCCTTATTTTGTAATATCTCTCTTCCATCATCTTTTATTCCCCTTACCCCTTCCCCCAGCACACGGTAGCCAGCCGGCCTAAGAACTGACTAACATCCCTGTCTTTCCGCTTGTTTCTTCCTTCCTTCCGTCCTTCCCAGTGAGAAAAAGCATGATTATACAGTTATTTAGACATAACATCAGGCACGTAGGCAAGGCCCTACGAAAGGCTAGGCCCCCCCCGAAATTCGTCCAACTTTCTATATTTCCAGGCAACTTACTTTTTTTTTATTTTTCCCATGGAAATGTTTCTTTCGAACAATTAGGCCTTGCCCCCCCCCACCCCCGAAAAAAAATCCTGGCTACGTGCCTGCATAACATAGCACTTTAAATCTTGCTATTGTTTATTCCTTGATAACTTGCTATTGTCAATGCATTGATTGTGTAGAAGAAAACTAAACGAAAATAATAAACACGCAGATGCAGTAAATATGTCCCGAGCACGCTGATAAGACGAATACAGCAAAAAGAAAAGATAAAAGAAAAGATAAAAGAAAAGAAAGAACACTTTGGATTACGAAAGCAGCGGTTGCTTACCCGAAATGATGCAGGCGATGAGGGCGAGTCCGAATAGCGCGCTTTGCGGAGGATTGCCACCAGCATCGCTGGAAAGAAAAAAAATAAAATGAAGGCACTGCTTTAGGACTCATGGCAAAGCTGAACATCGGAAACGCTCAATACATAAGAGCGAAACGACATTTCACCAATACACGCGCAATTTCAAAAAAGAAGTAAAGCGAGTTGCCACTCATGGGCGTGCGCAGGGTTCTCGATTGGGGGGGGGGGGGGGGAGGCGATGTCAGTGAGTTGGAAAATGAATACGCCCCCCCTCCTCCCCACCCACTCGGCCCGCTTCCCAACCTCCTTCACGGAGGCCCTTACGATCAGTACACAGTGCAAGGATTCGGTATTAGGGAAGGGTGACAACCCCCTCCCCTCCCTTCCTCCCTGTGCGTACTCTTTTACTGTCACCGACGTAAGAGGAAGAGAGACAGATTCACTGCAGAACAGTTGTTTAGAAAAAGATGTATCACTCATCGTTAACGCCTTATAATACGCATACTGAGGGCCGAACAAGTGCATACGCTACGCTGTCACTGACCACGACAGTCACTCGTCGTGGAGAAATAGAGTGAGCACAATTTCACTGATGCTGCCCCATTTTATTAAGCAATAAGAGGGATTATACTTATGCCACATGGTGTTGGTCTCGAAAACTGGGGGAGCAATATTCATTTTTCAACTCACTGAAATCTCATTGTTTTTCTCCCTATTAACGTGTATTTCTGTTGTTTTATAGGCATGTTGTTTATGGAAAAAAAGGTTATTTGCGCCGCTGCGCGTGCCCTGCTTTTGCAAATAATTGCCTCAGCGTATCGGTCGATTACATACTGCGTCTTACACGGCATGAAACATTGTCGACCCAAGCGGCATTTCCTGTGGCAGCTGCTTTCACACTACGAATAGTTTGGTGCTATTACTTTTCATCAGCAAATGCGTGAAATTGTTCTTTACTTCTTCCGGGTATGAAATGCAACACTTCCGCGCCTTCGAGTAACCAAAATGTTTTATACGGCTTTCTATCTTGAAATAGCGGACCGAACGTGCAGTCAAACTTCCCATATTTTCAAATTTGCTAAACGAGGAAGAAGCTTTCCTGGAGATAATTTTTTCCCACTTGAATCTTTGCTGTTGGGCGAAAAAAGCTGTTTAACAAAGTTAAAACAAAAGTTTATGAAAGCTAAGTGAATGGCAATGCAGTAGCGCTTTGGGAGGAAAACGAAGATTAAATAAGAAGTCCGAGGACAAAATGCTACTCCGCATGAAGATATGAGTCATTGGCTTTAGCAGCAACAAAAGAATAAGCGTCTTAGAAACGTCCCGTAACCTTCAGGAAGACCGCCGTTTCTTTTTCATCGCCGCAGCTTCCTCCACAGAACAACGTATATTTCCGTGTTATTGTCACGTAATGTATACACATCTACGCTTCCTCCTCCGTGACCTACAACACGTCTCTTTCCACGTGTCTCGTTCATTCAGCTGGTCTCAACGAACGCGTACACGTTGCGAAGAGCCCATCGAAACAGAACTCGTGTTGCGGAAACAATGACTTCAGCGCTCAAATGCAATGCCCCACGTGCCTCTCATTAAGTGATGCGGCTGCTATCTTTTCGAATGAAATGGCTGAACCCGTATGAGTGAATGTATGACGACACTACACTTTTCTCGTGCGAAAAGTAGGATCACGTGAAGTGGTACTAAATATCCTATATCGTAGAGAGTCATAGAAATATAATCCGGGAGGATGCAGTACAGTACCCAGGGAGCTCACTCCAAAACAAAATTTAGAGACAGGCGCGGCCCATTTAGCTCCACATGGCACAGTTCCAGTGCGTTGCTGGAAGAAAAAGTAGACTTGGAAGGGCGAGGAGAAGCGCCAGCCTTGCGAAAGTTGCGTTGTTTCGTGAGATGTGAGAGACGAAACACAATCACCGTAGCGAGCGACGTACGATGTCACAATGAAC
Source organism: Rhipicephalus sanguineus (assembly GCF_013339695.2). Lineage (NCBI taxonomy): Eukaryota > Metazoa > Arthropoda > Arachnida > Ixodida > Ixodidae > Rhipicephalus > Rhipicephalus sanguineus. The sequence goes on along the minus strand of NC_051177.1, from coordinate 125,362,659 downwards.
AAGAAGACATAAATTTTGCTCTGGTTGCACAACTCCTAGCGTACCGAAGAAGTCACGCCTTCAGCAGGTTTCCCAGTACTTTGAAATGCACGTTACGCAACCTGTCCTTCGCTTAAAAGCAGAAAAAGCCCAGTTATAGCGGTTCAACAAATAAAAAAAAACAAGAAGGAAAGAAACGAGACAAAAGTTTCAGCAGGAATGATCGGGGCTCGCGTCCGCGAGTAGCTTTTTACGCCACGTAATTGTTCGTAAAAAGTAAATTCTGGCCAACCCTAATCCAAAACGTGTTATCAGCGAATCAGTTACGCAATGAACGCTTCGAGAGTTCGGTCGCAGAAGGACCGAGGTGCTCGATTCATAGCAAGAAGTGTTTTAAGCCAACAGACAAAGCCAAGGAAAACGCAGAGGAAGACTGGCTCTTTCCGTATTCGAAATGGGGTGGTTAATTATTCATGAAGAGTAACTCTTGGATAAGCTCCCTAATCTTAAATAAAGTGAGAGCTGGCGATGAGAGCACATGAAAGCACCACTCGACAAATCGAGGGCCCAATTAGCAAAACTTTTTGTTCGCAGGTGATTTTTGCCGTTCCTCCGCAGGCTTCTCTACAGTCAAAGCAAAACGGAAAGTGTAGCAACACAGAGAAAAAGGAGAAAGGGAGAATAAGGCGTGGATTTCTATAAACAAGAATGGTCTTGTTCGGTTCCATAGCCCGAAGAAGGCGGGAGTGGAATATGAGACGGATGGCGAGGAAGAAGATTACGGCAGCTTCGCAGTAGTGCCAAGCCTGTGGGAAGAGCGCAGTTTTGGTGGCCTTTTTTGTTTCTCTTTATTTCTCTCTTTCTTTCTCTGCCTGTCTCGCTCTCTGTTTTTACATCTATTTTTCCTGCCTGTTTCTTTTTATCTCTTCGTATTTCTTTCTCTGTCTTTCTATCTTTTTATCTGGTTGTTCTCTTTATTTCTCTGTATTTTTCCCTTTCTCTTTCTTTCTATCGCTTTCTCTCTCTCTCTCTCTATTTCCTCTATCTATTTATCTCTCTCTCTCTCTCTCTCTCTATCTTTCACTTGTTTCACGTGCTCCACTTCGCCAAGCGACATTTTCGTTTAAAACGCTCGCACCTGCCATACTCGGTAGTGGTGCTTGCTCAATTGGTAGTGGTGCTTGCACATACTTACTCGGTAGTGGTGCTTGCACATACCCACCTGTGGAGTTTTGTACGACGGAGCACAAATTACCGATAGCCTAAACAGCTTCGCCATTAAAGGACGTGGCTAATGCGTTGTGCTTGAAGCTCGGTACAGTGACGCAATAAGTGATTTATGTTCTCTTGGCAGTCACGCACGTTGGATCATTCCAGTTATAGCATGTGTAAGCGTTGGTGAAAACCTATAGGGAACACGAGAAAATGTGGCTCACCTGACGTATGGTAGGAACACGGGCACGTCTCCTATGAGGACGCTCCACGCGTAGACGATCATGACGGTGATCGTCATGGTGAACACAAAGATCCATGGGAACCAGTGGAGCTTGGAGACCTTGATCTCCATGCCGCTGACAACTTGCAGGTAGTTTCCTTCCTGCATGTGAAAAATGAACGCGTGCTGTGATTGCGGAGACGCTGCAAGAACGTTTGTCCCTTATGCGGGACTGAAGACAACAGCAACAAGACAGAGTTGAAGCTTTTAATCGCGATGTTGGCTTGGTGGGCTAGTTGGTATTGCATCGTGGAAGCGTTACAACGCACACAAACGGGGACGAAGGGAGGAAACACAAGACGTAGCGCTGAACTACAACTGGTACTTTATTTTTGAAGGAGCAAATTTATATGCGCTTAACAAGCCAACGAAAACACTTAAGCCAAGCGCCAACAAAAGTTAATTTTAACTACGCCATCGAAAAAAAGAGAACGCGATGAAACCACGGCCTCTACTTGAAGCATGCATTACAAAGAATGTAGTAGAAATTCGCATACGACAAATAGTGACGCGTACTTATGCTGTTTTTTTTTTTCGTCAGCCGATGTTTGACTCGCGCACTCTTACGCATTTGTTTCCTTGGTATCGCAGTAGGAAAGGTTATTACTGCTCGGCCTAAGTCATGCCAAAACGTCCGTGTTTTCAAATGCAAGGAGAATCAATCCGGAAAGTTATCGCGGCATCCAACTTTTCACAGCGATCTTTCAGACTCAAATGTTCCCGATTATCAACAAATGCAGGTAGTGTTGCGAAAATAAACGAACGTTATTCTCACACAAACAACAGTTAGTCTCATAGACCATCAAGAGGTAGCTGGTCTCTAACAGACGGAAATAATAAACTGAATGAGAAAGCACAAGCGGGTTTCCTTCATACATATATCCGTGTCTGTATGATTAAATTGCAGGAACCCACAGACTCGAACAACTTTTGGTAGTTCTAAACAAAAGCTGTCTGGCCAGTGTAATATGGCTATCGTGTGCTAGATGCTACGCTACAAAAATGGCGCTTATCCCAGTAGAATGTGGCGCTTATCCAGTGGTTGAAGTGGACTTACCAGGTTAGCTGACTCCATGAAGCACATGTGCATGTGGCGCGGAAAGGTTACAGTGACTCTAAGAAATGCCTAAACACTTCTCCCCGTGACCGTGCATGCTCATGCGTAAAGCGGACAGTCACTATAACAAATATTTTCGCATTACTCCCCGGGATCGCGCTTACGAAATAAACAGGAGGCAAAGGGTTATCACGGAGACAGATGTTGCAGTCGACTTACACGGACGCAGCTCCTCGTGAAAACGTCAGTTAGCTCCACCTCGCTGTTGGCTGTCTCAGAGGTAGCATGCAATGCCGCGATACTAAACCGAGTACGTCCACAGTAGCTTAGTGGGGATGTCCACGCGCCATTCCTAGAGGGGACTCTCTGCTAATTCATTTCTGTTGTGAAATCATCGCAACAGCGCAATAACCCTTGTTTCTGTTAAAAGCCGTTGCGATCGTTGCAGCATCGTCTGCCGCTATAGGTGAAAGGGGGCGGCGCTCAATCAAACACTGCGTGCTGGCATTATCGAGAACGGATCCGTTGGACTCTCGACGCGGCGCGATAGGACGATGCGGGAACAGCGTAATCTTATCTGCCTTCAAACAACGACCTCTGAGACGTGTACGGGCCTCCCTGCCCCGGGCGGATCGCACCTACAACCTCGCGTACTTGATTCGACTCCTGAGACGATGGCCGTAAATTCAAATGTATCCGGGAAGGACCGTGTTCGTATACGATCCCCGGTTAGGCAACCCACTTCTGGTGCACCGCCCCGATAACGCACAAAGCAATACTGCGCAATACCATTTGAAAGAGGTCCGTCATGATCCCGCTATCGGGCTCGAACGCTATATTTGCACCTAGTGAGCCTTGTGTGCCGATAAATAAAAGTGTGTCAGTTCCGCTCAGGGAACAAAAGGAAATCGCGCGGCAACTCCTACCGCTCACAAGGGTGAAGACGACCTGTGCTCTATCTCATTGTTCCTGCAACTTGTATTTTCCTGTTTCAAGTAGGAGAAATAATCGGAGTAGGCCAGGTGAAGTGAAGGTTAACTATGGTTCATTAGAACTTCTCAGTCTGTGCCAAAGGAAAGGTAAGCGCAGTTGGGTTGGTGGATGGCAGAAAAGTAAGTTATTTCATAAATAATTGGATGCTGATAACAGAGGCCTTCGTCGTTCGCCGGGGAAGAAAGATGGAAGGACGATAATAATTGTTTCTTGGCTAGTTAATTCATGCTTATGATGATTGATTGATTGATTGATTGATTGATTGATTGATTGATTGATTGATTGATTGATTGATTGATTGATTGATTGATTGATTGAAACTTTATTGAGCCTAGAAGAGTGGAACCGTTCAAACGGGAAGCAACGCGATAAAACGGCCGTACGGGAAAGAGCATCATTCACAATTAACGCTCCATTATAATACTGCTCCACAGTTTGGGTGTATCGCAGGTTAGGATTTTAACGCAGCGAAATTAAGCAGATGCGAAAACATTTTCTGCGTAAGTTTTGTCACGCTGATAGTCAACAATATATTTCTGAACCCGCGGATGAAGCCGTACATAACATCGCAAACTCGCACGGTCCCTTTAGCATTTGCATAAGACGACTGGAAGGTGAAAGCCTTCTTCTTTTTCTTCTCAGTCGATGATGTGACCAGCAGTTAACCAGCTAGTATCACATCACGCAGGCATGCTGAGAACTTCATAAGCTTGGCATTAACACACGTCTTCCTTATATATACGTACTACGAGCCTGTTTCAATGCCGCAAAGAGTTCGTTGCGAGAGTCTTCACCGTTGGTACTATCTCGATACCAGCTCGAAGTGGAACACATTCTGAATGAGTCATATAGTGAAAAAGTTATTTACTCATTTAACCGATGAAAGTGTACTGTATCCAATACTAAGGCCGCTAGAACAGAGGCCCCAAGAGATGTCTGCTACCTTTATAACTTTGCTGTTATCTGTGATATTCTCTTTCCCCCTGAAAAACCTCCGAGCACATCCAGTATTCATTATGAGTGTGAATTCAAGGAATGATAACGCTTATTTCTGATACCGATAGTTAAATTCATAAGAGCGCATGCTCCGAGATATCTGCCGGGAAGTGTAGTGTGCTTCCGGAAGATAAGCATCGAGAAAATTCGATCAGAGCAAACTGCTCGGTTATAACTCTGGGAGAGCTACCAGCGAGCCTTCGGCTATTCCTCCGCATGAATCACCGGACAGGGACAGCGGATGACGTAGCGCTTACGTAAGCGTGACGCAAGAGACGTCGTCACGGTACGTCTTTACGGATACATTGCGAGCGCGCCGCAATTACACGCGCAGACAGCCAAAAACGCAAAACGAAGAGAATACCGAAACGTCCTTGCGAGAGAGCGAAAAGCTCGGTCGCGACGACGGCGATTTAAAGGCGCGATGCCTATCGCGGACACCCGGTTTGCCTCAGGGTATTCGCAACGCTGGCGGGGGCAAAACCGGTGAGCGTTGGCGCTTCGTCTATGGAAGCGTTTTGCCGCACGCATGAAGCTGGATTTGTGCACGCTATGCTCTCAAGACCTCTAAGAGACCCAAGAAGCAAACTATGCGACTAAAGCTCTCTGAAAAAAAAATAATAAACCTTCGCACACGCACGACTTACTCGACTAATCTCTCTCGTCTTATCGAAGGTGACCGCGGCTCGGATTGTGCAGCGTATGCTTCGATAGAAAATAGGTGTCCGCATTTCGCAGCGCTGTCTGAAATATCAGGTCATGGGCACACGGGGGGCTGGTCCATTGCTTATTCAAGGGCAAGACGTCGTTTACCGTTTTAGCTTAATAACGGGGTAGAATTAAGAGGGTGAGGAGAATAAGCTGTAGCAGTTGTAGATATGTAGGCCTCTCGACAACTTCCATGCCTCTCGAAACAAGAATTTCCGAGGCTGCTGCTCTACGCCGGCTATACGTTTGAGCGATTCTGTATGTGGCTCACTTGTCTTGGTGACTCGCATACAAGGCGACGCACTGCCCATTAGAATGCGTTAAGCAGCGGCAGCGTTCGCAATCTATAGACCGACGTGGATGCATCGGCCTCAACTTCTGGGCAGTTTCGAGGTGCCCCGCATTAATTGTCGTCGCCAATCTCCCACAGCCGTCCTCCTTAGCTGTGCGAGTAACAGGCCAACCGCTTCTGAAATCTTACCAAGAGATCTTCAAATTTAATGGAATAACATTTTTGTATTACTAATTACAATTACTTAATAAAATCAAAGCATAAAAGGTAGCCGCCTCTTTTCCTTTAGGAGCCGCGGTATCGGTAATTTGTGAAATTGTGATGTTACGATGGTGCGAGATTCCCCGTAAGGCTCCCTAATTATTTCTCCCCTAAAAGGACATATTCGTGAGCCCTTCATTACCACTGACCTCACTTATCCCGATAGTACATCGAACGGTAAAGAACTCAAGTGTGTCCAGCGCAAAAATGCCTTGGCACACGCCCGCACGAACGCTCAGAGAAACGCACACGCGCACACTTGGCGAAAGTATGTGTGTGCATTGTGTTCGCTCTGGTCCAGCGTTAGGCGCGCAACGTCCTAATTTTACGTTGTGGGATATACCAACGGACTAAACGCGCGACATCGTAATGGCACCCGGAACGTTTAAGTAGGGGATTCCGTTTCCCTCGTAAGGCGCAGTCGCTGCTCCGAACTTAACTTTTCCATGTAGACCAAAGTAGACCACTCATCCTTGTAGCCGAGACATAAAATGGACGTGGTAGACTTACAGGTTCGGCCGCTTCAGAGCGTGGCAAGTCAAGTCAAGTGTAGTCTGTATCCCCGTGATGACCACAAAAAGCTATTTATGGTGTCTGAGATTAGTATTTTATCGTAAACCGGCTTTGCCAACCACAACTGTCAAGGTGAAACTACATTTTCCTTGATTATTACAGCTATTTACGGCTACCGGATAGCTACAGCACAAAGTCCGGGTGCCAGTGTTGCCGAAGCATACAAAGAGCTTGCAATACGTTTACTTATATGAGATAACTTATGCGCACAATGGTGCGCAATCGATTTGCTTTTGTATATCCTTTATGATTTCACTGCTCTTTATTACTTTTTGTTCAGGATGTTTGTGTGCCGCTTTAAACTGAACAATCAATGACCTGAGTGAAACAATGGGACATGAGGAGACCTTCAACAGCACCACTCGACGATGCTGTGGCGCTCAGCGACAGGATGATATATGTTGCTTTGTGACGTACAAAGGAAGGTATCAGCGACGTCAGAAGATAGCCGCGGTGGCTGATAGCGCGATGTGTCAAAAGGGACGAACGAACACAGAATACTGATATCAGAGAAAAAAACAACAACGCAGGTATGAAGCGTGACTGCGAACGACGCAACGTTATTTCATGACGTTTGGATAGCCAGCTTCAACACTGACTGGTGCCTAAATAAAAGAATTCACAGCATATCCACGGGTGAATGATAAAGAGCTTGGGCGAAGCTCCTGAAGCAATCATGGTTACACCGTGAAATCTTCAGTGGTTTCGCCCAGCAGTAATCGAAGCGATAGCCCAGTACATCATCAAAGACGTGACAAACACTGTATATATTTACACAAGGAATTTTATTAATCGTAAATGGTAGCTAGACGTCGCTTCCGTTCCATTCATTATAACGGCTTTATGGTCGGTGAAGTGATGGATCGGTGATGGGTCGTAGTGGGATGTTTGCAAAGACGGAAGTAGTGGGCAGTTTGCAAAGGATCGGTGATGGGTCGTAGTGGGATGTTTGCAAAGACGAAGTAGTGGGCAGTTTGCAAAGGTGGTTACGCCCGACAACGGAGACGTGACAAGGTTAGACTAAGAGGAGCTTCGCCCCTTAAAAAATTAAAAATCTGGTAATGAGGTAGTGAGGCGAATAGAAAGATCTGAGGTCAAAGCGTTCACTGACACGCAGCAAATGCCACTTTCACTGCACAGTAGAGCTAGTGATGTTTAAGAAAATAAGAACTTATATGCGCAGACGAAAGCAAAGCTAAGTTTCCTGCGTGCACCAAACTCGCGGAGCCCGAACTACGGCGGAATGATGCTAGCATCCTTCGTGTTTGGGCTAATGCGTGCCTTACATAGCGCACCACTGCAGCATGGAAATGTATAGGGCACATTATACGGCAAAGAAACTACAGGTACCGAGAAACAATGTCCGATTAGTTGAGAGGAGGCTAGCAAGTGCGAACCCATACAATAAGGAGTTGCAAACCGAGATGCAACTAACTGAACATTTTTACTGCAGTCGTCGATTAGAATAACTAGATTTGTATCTATTATGATTTACGTATATATTATGCATTACGTTAGGCATGATGCGTGACAATTTTAAGGAGAAAGCCTTAGATACCTCGTAAAACGCGAAATTTGACCGGCGTCCCGCGTCGGCATCGTCAACACGAGTGGTGCGAAAAATCATCATCACGTGATGACGTCAAAGATAGCCAAAATTTGTGTCGTCGTTATGACGTGATCACGACGCCACAGTGACGTCACATGATGATGTCATCACATGACATCGTAACTTGGTCAACGCTTGGCCGATCACGGAGGCAGTGCAAAACCAGGTAAGGTGCCTCCGATCTTGGAGGCAGTGGAAAACCACGTTAAGTGCAGAAAGCTTTCGGAAGGTGGCGGGGCAGGAACAATAGATCGACTGAGAAGAAAAATAAGATGACTTTCACCTTCCGGTCGTTTTAGGTGTGTGCGCAAGGGACCCTGTGAGTTTTATATACGATGTAGAGTCGTTTGATTTCTTGTTTCTTGATCATTTGTATTTTGTATACTATGTTCTGATTGTATCACCCCCTTAGGCATGGCCGAATGGGCCTGCAAGCTATTTCAAATAAAGAGTTAAATTAGTCTGGTTTAAGTGAGGCCTCCCCTCCTACGATCAAAACCACGCTTAGTGACGTTCTGAATGGAACATTCCTACCTATTAAAAAAAAAAACAACGCTCGAAATTTCAGACTCCGCTCGTCTGGAGCAATAAGTATATAATTCTGGATGACTCGCGAGCAAGATTAATTTCCTGTTTTCCAATTTCAAAGTTATAGCCGTTCAATTGGACCCGCAACAATAAAGAATACCTCTCTTTCAAAGTTTCTTAGTTAAATAAAGCTAACAAAATGTCACCGATTAACATTTAGTTTCCAGCATCACTGCTCCGGGAAACGTAATATTTTGAGTAGGAACGACGACCTTTTACTCAATTATATGTGTAGTATTTACGTTGGCCACAGAAAAGTACTTACACTTACAACGGAAACCTCGTAGCGCGACTCTTGCACAGGTGATTGGCAGGTGCGAGCATTTTTTGGGGGTGGAGCCTGTGTTTGTTCTTCGGACGTAGCCGACTATAGATACTCTTGTTTGACAAATTGGCTCGACGGCACCGTCTGTCATGCACTGCGCACGTCACTTGTCTATCTTCTGTATAGCTGAGCAGCTGGCGAGACACATGCCTTTGTAGCAGAACGCGGACGTACACGCGTAGAAAGACCGATCTGAGAGTTTCATAGAAAGTGCAGAGGGCTAACCTATACCAGTTTAGCTTGTTTAATATGTCTTGTGCGTGATGTGCGCCGGGTCTTCCTCACGGGGGAGCTCTGCAATGGATGCAGAAATGAATGGATGCGAAAATGAAATGAAGAGATGACGTGCTTCTCCCAAACGTCTGCCGTTTGTTTGTCCTTGCCTTTCCTAGGGTAAAGATTGGAAGTAAACAATTCTTTGAATGCAAAGATCGAGCGGTCCTTCGTCGTTGTTATCGTCAGAAGACGTGCGTAGCCAGAACACTGCGCATTGAAAATGACGCGTGAGAGGTCGGACTGAGTAGAAGAATGGGGCAGACTCTTTACTTATCTAACTGATGTACCAAATGTGGCGGTTTAGGCACCTTACACCACATGCTCTGGGAGAGCCCTCCAATGTGTGGCACAGGTACAGCATCGGCCAGCAAGTGGGGGCTCCGCTCTGAAGAGTCCGGGCATACAAGCACAACTTAGGGCTTTCCAGAGGGCCCAGGATGCGGCGGAAGGTCTCGGCCTGACTGTCCCGTCGTAGGAGCGACCCGCCGTGTGCTTAGGTCATAGGTCGGCAAAAAATGTGGAGCTCACTCAGACTCACTCATGCAATATATCTCGCCCTTATGGCTCACTCGGACTCAGACTCGCAAAAATTTTCCTCGATCGGACTCGCTCGGACTCAGAGACTCACTGTAATCAATGAAAATTCACAGCGTACATGTAAAATTAAAGTGAGCTGCAAGTCGTCATAACTCATCGAACCTTTAGTATAAACGCGCCCGATCTCACGTCATTGATGATGTACTGCGCAGAATTCACGGAAGATTCACGGTTTACCGATGAACCTCCGCAGCTTCGCCCACTCATCATCATTCACTCCGTGGATATGCTGTGATTTTTTTCTCAACCGGACTAACTCGGACTCCGACTCACAAAAACATTACTCACTCGGACTCACTCCGACTCAGACTCACGTCTCGATCTGAGTCTGAGTGAGTGGACTCATGAGTGAGTTTGCCGACCTTTAGCTAGAGCACACGCCTCTGGACTTTTACTAATAAAGGGTTTTCCACACCGAACCAAACCACGACGAAGCCTCTGCTTCAGCTGTTTGATTGCGCAAGATTGTCGGAATCTCGAAGGCTAGCTACTTCAAAGATCACAGTTGGCCTTTCTCCCGTATGGACAACACTTACCGTGCGCGCGCATACATTTTTTCCTTGTCCGAGGCAAAGAGCGCATTGTATATCGCGTGCCTTAATTTACCCCGTGACCATGGAGACTACACGTCGGCGCCGGAAAACGCGTCTACCGAGACGCGTGCCGCGTTGAGTGGTTTAAGGCCGCGGCGGCCTATATTTTTCCGCGATTCCAGCGAAGCAACGCGCACACCCGTTTCGTAACAGTACAGCCCGAGATGCTTAGAAGGAAACCAATAAACGTACTCGTCGCGACGACGGCGCTTCATCGTCATCGATGTCGCGGGGAACCGATTTCTCTCCGAGAGGACGCGGAAAAACTCGAACGACGTTTTCTGAAAGAATCTCGATATTGTATTTCTTGTCGGCCGCGATAGAGGAAAATAAAAGTGGTGTGGCTCGCCCCGATCGGTGCGTCTTGTTCTCATAGTTATTTGTTGTTTGTGATTCGTGTGACACGAGGAAACAGGCGCGCGGTAGCCAACGCATCCGCACCTCGAGGACTTTTCCACTTCTTTGTTGGCTTTTTTTTTTTTGTTGTTATTCGTGTTGCGCGCAATGATGCGCAAATAGCACCTTTGTTAGGCTCGACCTTCGGCGATATACGTTGGCCGCCGTGCCAAGCGCTCGCTTCCTCATGATCCTCCTGGTCGCGCGCTAAATGACTTCGAACTAGCTGGTTCGGTGATGAGCGACATAGAAGGTCGTCTCGAATAAGCAGGCAAGCGTAGTGAATGTATCGCACAGGACAGGAGAGACAGTGGTGACGTCAGCAGCTGTATACACTGCTATCGAATTTGGTCTTGGAGGAAACACAACCGGCATAATCATGTAGGAGTGTCATACTTCAATTTCTCGTGTTCCCGAAGCGTGTTATTCTGCGTGCACACTTCCAAATGCAAGTTATTAGACACTAGTGATCTTTCAAGGGCCGTTAAAGAAACATCCGTTAAGTGCGACGTTCACTAAAATGAAATATCAAAACGAAGGAATCAACGCTGGAAAAGAACGGCGTGTCGCTCTGATTTCAAAGGGCAACGCCTTTGCTACCTATACAATTACGCAAACGTCATTGCGCAGTCAGCTGCCAAGGTCATTCGTGACCTCCGGTAGCTGGGGTGTCTACTCAGTTGAAACACCACTCCTACGCTGCATCCGTCTCGCTTTGCAATGGCATGCGTGGCGCGCAGACGTCAACAAATACAACGCTTGAATATGAGCGCTCTGGTTGCGCAATATTACGCTGCGTCTATAGAGAAGCCTACGTGCCTGAATATGGGGTGAACAACTCAGGATTAGCACAACAGAGGCGCAGCTAGAAATTGTTTTTTAACTGCGCAGTTGTTCAAGCTTTTCGTTTCGCCCGTTCGCGTCACCAGAAAACTATCATCATCATCACCGGCCTCTACCTTATATGGCATCTTGCGTCGCCTAGCACCGAGCCATGCTAATTATGGTCAATTAAGACGCTACTAATTATACATTCGTGATCTAGGTCATGTCAAATTTGGACCATGTTAATTAAGACCCCGCTAATTAGAACGCCGCTGACTAAGACTTTGCTAATAATCTATGTCGGCAACAAGTTCCGCTGTTAGTCCAGCCTTGCACCAGTAGTGCAAGCTGCACACATTTTTTTAGGGTTGATGTGGTGGGGGTCTAACCAGCCTTTATGTATGTTTCTACGTGTATGTATAGACATACAGAATGTGAATATTACGAAGGGAGAGGGCGTTGATCCTCGAACCATCTCTCTGGCTACGTCACTAGCGCAATACCGATCATACTTGCCAGCGCCTAGCTTAAAGTGAGCCAAGAATGTTTTTTTTTTTTTGTAGTATAGTTTTGTAGGCAGAGCGCAAAGCGCAATACAATTGTGTCGTACGACGAGCAAATGCCCGCATGAGCAAATTGAAACGAAAGAGATATGTTTGTGTCTCTGGAAACGTCAAGTAAACAGAATTTCAAGCACAAATGCGCTTGTGCTCAAAGAAAATAATGAATTGATATCCCTAATTGTCAATAACGTGCGAGCACTCTGGAACCGAATTCAGAAACATCTTCTCTCGTGAGTGCCGTTTGCTGTAAGCTGACTAAGTGCCGTGATCATATACCCGGCGTCACAATTTACTCGTATTTATTCTTACAGAAAAGTTCTCACTACAGAAAGACCTTCCCCACATATTTTTTTCAGTTTAAAATGGGCTGATATCTACAATAAGAGCTATTACGTTACAGTTGTTTGCAATATCAAATTTCTGCAAATCCTTACAGTAGAATATCTTACAAGCGATGCGACAAGTCGGTGGCAAACATCACTTTCAAACGAGAAGCTTGACCATATATTCGGCCCTTGGACCGTAGAAGAAAAAAAATACAGTACATGATCCTTTAATAGTAACAATACAGTAATTAGAATTTGGAATCCAAATTTGCAATATATAAACTTTTTCAAACTCTCTGTGCGTGAGTGCCTTAAATCTACAACTATCTTGAATGTCAAAAAAACCAAAGCTGTATGCTTTGAGCGGAGGCGATGATAGTGACGCCGGGCGAGCAGATATCTCAGCTCTAGCCTATTTCTCATATTGGACACCGCGAAAAGCGCAGCGCAAGTTGCGTCGCTGCCAGGAGATGCAATATGTGTCTCGGCGCTACTGTCACGCTTACTGTAGCTATGACGACACCCTAAACCCAGTCCTATACAGCTTAATGAAGCCCATGTTTCCGATAACCACTACGTAGTAGCTCATTCCGTCTCATTCGAAAGATGAGGCAGAGGCACCCTAAGGAAATTCGTCTATACTTGTCTAGCAACACTGTCGCTCTCCATATATAGAGGACGCCGTCCATTATGAACGAAAGATAGGGAATTTTTTTTTCTAGGGGCTCGTTTCTTTGTTCGACACAACTAAATGAATTCCGCAGACAATTAGGCCGGGGAAAGCGTATGGGACGTTAATGCAATCTTAACTGTACTGTAGTAATTCTGACGTAAATTGAAATAAATTAAAGTCGACGGAAAAAAAATCACCCGTTACCGTCCGTTATGGTAGTTTTACTAACCTCTGTCATCTGTATTACACCTATACTTTAAACCGACACGACATGACAAAGCTGACGCGGGGTGCCCGAATGAGCCCACAGGAGCCTTCCCACTCACCTGCAGCTGCGACATTGAAAAGAAAGGGGCACCTCGAAAGAGGAAGTGAGACGGCTGGGAGCTCCTCGCGTGCGGAGTGCGCGGCTTTTAGAATTGTTATATATGGGCATTCACGGCCCGTCGTCCACCGTGCGCAGCGCGTCGTTGTCAACTTCCCTCTGTCGCGACGCGTATGTATACAAGCGTGGCGCGACCTCCTCGCTTATATCCTTATAATGCATTGGCAACGACTCGACGTGGACAAAGCTCGCAGTCACTTCATGGGCCTGCGTCCACGACACCGCCTGGGCACGTAGGCACGTCAGATGTCGTGAAGCGCAACCCTGTACTGAAGGCGTTTCCTTCTTCGGTACAAGTTACCTAAGCATCTTCCAGTACGTTTTCAGTGGAAGTTTAACAGAATTCACATCGACGATGCGTGACTTCCAAACCACTACTCTACTGCTGACCCGAAGGTCGCGGTATCGAATCCCGGCCGCGGCGGCCGCATTTTCGATGGAGACTAAAATGCTTGCGGCCCGTGTACTTAGATTTAGGTGCACGTGAAAGAACTCCAAGTCTTCGAAATTTCCGGAGCCCTCCACTACGGCTTGCCTCACAATCATATCGCGGTGGCGAAAAACCCGAAGAAAAAAAAAGATTTACAAACGATGTTCACGCTACTCATGAAAAGGTTGACAAAACTTTGGTTGTATACAGAACACATCAGCGCAGTGACGATTAACGTAATTATGGATGAACGATTATTGATAAGAAGGAAGAATAGCAAGCAAGAGAAGGAGTTTTTCAAATATTTCAAGAGAAGGAGTTTAGACAGTTCAGTAATTGATGACTATATTGTACACTATATCGCGGCTGCAGAATCAGCGTTTTATGGCGCAGATAACGCCTAGTTGTTTATCTTCTGAGTGTCTTTAGAAGTGCCCAGCCTCCGTAATGGTGCAATGGCTACGCTGAGAACTACAGCTTAGGTTCACTTCCCGTGCTCTCAAGCTTAGTAGCTCCACAACGACGTCTTCTGTGCATATCACCATTGGTGAATTCATTCATTCATTCATTCATTCATTCATTCATTCATTCATTCATTCATTCATTCATTCATTCACAGCATAGAGTAATGAAGAAATCCAAGTGCCGTCTACCACTGTCTGTCAACCTCAAGCCATGTCGTATAACAGAAAAGCGCAGATCGACATAGACATCCTTGTCAATGTAGAAATAGGTTACTATAAGTCACCTTACATCTCTAACAATGGTATACAAATCATTTCTATATATTACGCTGTCCTTCTCTGATATTATATAGATGGCTACACTTGTAATTGTGCTTGAACTATACGTATTTGCTCGTTCATAGTGAAAGCTGTTACAGTCTAGTTCTCATCCTAGTACTGATACTGCTGGGCGATGTTGTTATCAATATCGTGAAATTGCCAACAGAATTTCGCGCAATGCACCAACCTGCGCGCCTGTGAGGCTTTATCGTAGCAACTGTGTTGCGACTAATTTCAGACGAATTATTTACGAAGTCACCGCAGGCAAGGACTTGTATCTTTCGATCATCCTTACAGAACCTGCAAAAATAACTGGGCTTCCATATCTCGCTACATGACACAATCGAATCGTAGTTCTGGGCGTACGGCTCTTTTCCAATTGCATTACGCTGCGATACTAGCAACTCGCAGCGGTCGTTATTGTACGCATACTATTCACTTTCACTGCAGAATTCATTCAAACGGCTATGCCTAAGTTGAATCTGACCGGTTTTGAATAATTTAGTTCTTTATGCCTATTTTTGCGGCTGACAGCCGGGAATCTTAAGATGCCTCACTTGGCCCGTATAATATCAATAAGCAGTTAGCGTACATCTGCCTTGTAACACATATGTAACGTTCGCTGGTAGTAAAAGCCGAACTCGCTGGCCATTCTTCTGACAATTAATGTGTTGTGCGTTTTCACCCTAAGACCACCCTTAAAGCCCTGTGCGAGGGAATGGCTGTGGTAGGGGCGGTGATAGAGGCGATTTGTTGCACAATATTGCTCCACAAACACGAATAGACCATTTACACGATTTACATGTTAGGTTTCACATGTTCAAAGAAGCTACAGAGTGATCAAGGCACATCACTGAAAAGGCACA
Source organism: Rhipicephalus sanguineus (assembly GCF_013339695.2). NCBI lineage: Eukaryota > Metazoa > Arthropoda > Arachnida > Ixodida > Ixodidae > Rhipicephalus > Rhipicephalus sanguineus. Next base: position 125,347,068 of record NC_051177.1, on the reverse strand, counting down.
TTACAAGAGGGTAATAAGATCGCTGACTACAAGGCGAAACAGTCGACGGCAAACTAAGAACTTCATATGTTGGGACCACGATATCATGGATGATCCCATGCAGCGAACTGACGCAACACTTACGAAATGTTAAATGCATCAACAGAGCTCTCGAAAGGTTCTTCGTCGCTTCTTTGTATCCATGAGCAATCGTATAGTAAACATCATACGCACAAAACCCTTCAATACACAAGACGAACATCCAGAAGTAAAACCGCACCTAGAAATATTGCCTTCGTGTCCTCGTACAAGTTGCAACGAACAAGGAAGACCCTCAACTAAAATGTGGCAGACGACAAGACATTCTTTAGACTTTGTTGAAAAACTACCTGCCATCTGTCACTTGGTGGACGTAATTTTCCTCGATTTGACATACCATGTTTTACAGCTTTCCGGGTATTCACTTTATGTTTACGCGGCAATGCCTGTGATTTAAAAAAAAATTCAACCAGCTCAGCTTCGCGGACACCGATGAAACAGCAACGCTGGTGGCGTTGCCTTTGTCAGGCTATAACGCACTTCTATGCTTTGCAAGCCTTTCAGATATTTTGTATCACTGCTCTTTATTAAACACTCTTTGTTAAGCCTTGAGGTTGCAGTATATAGCTACCACCTTTTATAACCTCAAAGTATCACGTGACAGTGGTGCGACAGTGGTAACGCGCATGCCATCTGTTGGGCTAACTGTTGCCTTCTTCCTTTTTAGTGGAAGTTGTGTGTAGTGGGATTTACCGAATTTCTGTGGCACCTAGGCGTTTATCATGAAGATAGTTTGCCGATAGGCCGCACAGATTGCCGTGGCATATACCCGTTTGTTGGGCTAACTGTTGCCTTCATTTTTGGTGGACCAGCGGTGAGTAGTGGGATTTACCCAATGTCCGTGGCGCATATACCCTTTTATGATGCCCACAAGCGTTACCACGGATCGCGGACATGAAAGCCTCGACCAATAACCACTTCGCTGTTAACAAAGAAAGGTCAACAACCTTTTTTTTAACTTTAGGGCAGTTTTATGTGCTTGGAAAAACGTGGCTAGTTTTCATTCAACAGATTAAGTCGTCAAGATCGAGATATGTAAAGCAAAGTCAATTACAGCGGTCAACTACGGTTCTCCAGAAGACATTGCTTCAGTTGTGATCCATGGCAAGAAAGTCATATGCGATGTACAATATAATTGCTTTGAACCCGTCTCTTCCTACAGCTTTAAATGTGCAGAGTGTATTGGTTATCAATGTTTATCTCTTGTACCATGTCTATGTCCCCCTCTCCCCCCCCCCCCCCACACACACACACAAAAATGGCTAGGCCACAATCTAAAAAAATATTTCAATTTTTCTTTGTTGAGTCAAGTGTACATTTAATATCATAGCTCTCGTTAAAAATCTGACATCCAGTAATTCACAAATCACAAGTCACACAACCACACTCTGACGACCCCGTCTTGTGCGAAAAGCTAGGCGTCTGCAACTAAATGCAGTTAATAAGCAATAGCAATATTTATTTAGCGTCAATGATTGTCAATTTGGGGACGGTCGCGCAGTCTTGTTCGGACCAATTATATTATGGGAAACTTACAGGAAGAAATATCATTTTTATGCTACACACCCTCACGAACTGGTCACAAAGTTTGTGTAATTGTGAAATAAACTTAATCACCGGCGAGTGTGGCACCTCTTTTTTTTCTTAGGGTGTGTGAGTTCCTTACTATAACTGTTTCCTATGAGTGTCATTGATGAAACTGCTGTGCCGCTGCACGATATCCAATATCCAATTCGTCATATGTTTTTTTTTTCCCCTGAGATGCGTATTGACGACGCTTGACTTTTTTGAGCGACTGTTGTCGGGAGATTCACGGATACGATATCGACACACTCGTACGAGAATATCAAAATCGTTCTGACGCCTGTTATAAACGAACGCGTCTCGCTTGTGAGTTGCGAACAGTATAAACAACACGCATCGGCGCATCCGCTAGCGCTTTCTCGACGCTATGCGCTGGATAATACATGCATCCTCGCTGCAGTTAACTTCAGCCACTTACAAAGCATCCGACTGGCTCGTTACAGAACTGTGCTCTCGTGGAGCGTCAACCCTGTCTTACATGAATGTGAGGTGCCTAATAGCCACTGTCGTATTCGGGTAAACGCGGCTTCTGCCGCGACATCGGAACTTAAGCGTTGTCTACCCATCTTCGAAACAAGGTCGACAAGCTGTTTACATACGTATGTAGTTAGTGCAGCGTGTTATTGACTTATTCATAGGAGAGATGCTTACATACGGGAGGTACGTAGTATGTCGGAGCGAACGAGACAAAAAAGTTTCAACGAATACCAAGAGAGAGTGGCAAATGTCGACCTGTGGGGTTGTTACGTTGGGCTCCATCAAAGTGGGTAATAAAATTGAAGGAAAATAAGAGGACGGGAGATAAAAAGCAAGGGGGTTAACTGGACGAAAATTTCAGGCTTGTTACCTTGCTTCGGAATGAATCGTAATTTGGCTTAGAATTCCCCTTTTTTTTTCCTACATAAATTGATGCTCGTGCTAGAGGTGATAAGCAGCAATGACTCACTGATCAAACGCTGTGCCTTTCACCACAGTGCACAAGTCAGGTTAGAACCAACAAGAATGTAACGAAACAGAACCGACAGAGGAGAAAGATGTGAATTGTAGGTCTGCGCTGTCATGTCATCCTACGCATGGCGTATTTCAGTGAAATTTCATAGATGCGCATCCAACAGGCCCAATAACTTACCTACGAATTTGCCTGCACATAAATGCAAAGCTCCATAATCTGACTGCCATGTTATGATTATGCTGTCATCACATTGCGCAGCGTATAGACGTGATCATTCTGTAACTGATGTATAGTTGTCTATCATTCTAAATAATGTTTTATACTCGCCTACGACGCTTACAAATACTGAGGCTTGCAAAAAAGAAAGAAAGAAAGCAAGCGCTTGCGACACCACCCCCGCCGTTGATAAACAAATACAGCCTTATAAACCAAATCGTGCAGTGCGCTGAAAAGCTTACAGAGAGCTGCGAGGGGATCACTATCGATTACTGCAAGCGTTGAGAATCAAAACAAGTTCGTTGAACCTATTCGGAGTAATCGAGTCACGTTTCACCCGGGACAGAAAGAAGTATACGACACGAAAAAATGAAGGGACTAGTCGATAGGATGCAATTGGTCCAGATAACGCATCGAAAGGCTGGAATACTCCGGCAAGCGAGCACAATATCGGAGACTGGAGGCAGCAAACGGCTGTATAGGTGAACCTATTATGCATACCATGCGATACCAGCGACGATGGGATTGCCCTCGGTGCGACGCCAACCGAACCGTGTGCCTCGGGGCGCCATGCATAAGCGAGTTAAAGGAGCCACTCAGAGCTGACTTTAAACGGCCCTCTGAGGCGTACAAGACGGAGGCGTGTCACTGATCTGTGGCGTAACGTTTGCGTCATAGCCCCGAGGTTTCTAGGTGAACCTATGCACAGAGTACTCTTCTCCTGCGCCACGAAAACCTTGGCCATGTTGACCGTCCGCCAAGAAGGGAAAACCAGAATTGTTTTGCAATAAAAGAAAAGAAAAAGCCCTCTCGGGTGGCCAGAAGGGATGCTTGCGCAAACACGGTAGCATTTTAGCGCCGCGCTCTGCAGTTACGTTAATTGGAAACATCTTAGAGTGTCAAAAAACAAAGAAAGAAAAGGACGTGGCAGAAAACAAAGTTAAACACGGGACCAGGGGCAAGCGCTGTACTTTAAACTGCTATTCTATGTCTAACGTCCTTTCGTGCTCTGTCTTTGAGCTCTCAGATTAATCACGCAACAACTAGGCTCTCGTAAAATTACACTAATCGGGTATTTATTAGTACGTGATACTTACAGTACAGGCCGCAAGATAAAAGGAAAGCCAAAGCAAGGAGTCGCACAGACACGTGGGCCTGAAGCTTTTGCTTCGTTGCGCGCCAAATCACCATTTGTCCGCTTACATTTAAGTATTTCTCAGTCACTGCAACAGTACTAATTACCTAAACTTTAATTACTACCGTGCTGATATGAGTCAGAGGGGAAGAGATCTAAGAGGTCATGGCCACCTGTTCGTCTCTCTATTCTCATCATTTGCTGAACTTGATTGGTCGTCATGGAAACACCTAGGCTACCGTGCGGCAAGAACAAAAGCTATAGGCGGGGATTGATGGCCAATTTATCGCTTGCTGCGAAGTATGAGAGGGGCGTGCGAAGGTGACACCCATGCATTGTATTTAAGCACCTGTCAAAGCTCGATCACAGTAGTCGCCTCGGTGGGAAGGTGACGCGGCGTGTCAACGAACCACCGCGAATGTCCTTGGTCGCGATGTTCTTTCTTGTTTTAGTTTTTATTGCTGTTGTCAGGTGAAAGTGAAAGGAGGGTTTGACGTCAATGATGGACATCGACAACTTCACTTCGCAGAGCGTGTGACCCGCTACCAACAAAATAAACAGGGTTTTAAGATGAAAATGGAGTAACAACTAGTTTATACTTCCCGGACATGAAAAAAATATGTGTGTGCAGCTCTCTCCGGGGTATACGCACAGTTACTGCGACGACGTAAGCATCTATGTGGAAAATCTGCGGAATTCTTTACAATCCGAAAAAAAAAAAAATTCTGGGATTCTAATGCATTGCGAATGGTAGCCAGCCGGCTGGGAGCGCAGCTTCTTTTCTCCACCGACTATATTCTCCTACCAAGAACTCATATATATATATATATATATATATATATATATATATATATATATATATATATATATATATATATATATATATATATATATATATATATATATATATATGGAGTGCGTTTCGCTAAAGCTAATCTTTCGGCAACTGTTATTCCTGTGCTGCTAAAGGACGGTTCGCATTTCTCTATTTCATCGTTAACACCCTATTTATTTCTTGCTTACCGTCACTTTTACCAACGACACACTAAGAGACCAAAGCTTGAAAGGCGAACCAACGTTAAAGACAAGTGAAATTAATTGTTATTTTGAAGAATATCCGCGTTTTCATGGATACTGATTTACAGATTTACGTGCAAAGCAAAACCTACATCGTGGCGATTGAGAACGGAATGCTACAGGAAATCATTCGAACCCGCCCAGGCCTTGTTTTTCCCTCACCGACGTCTGAGTCGGTAAAAGTGCTATCACGTTTCGCGGCCGCCGGAAATATGGCCTTCGAGAGCCGTGGATCGGCCTCGTGATCAGCAGCGGAACGCAGTTGTCATTGAGCCACCCAAGCAGGGGGCCTAGATTGTGGCATAAACAAGGGAAAGGAAACTTTAAAGCGCGCGCATTAATCCAAGCGGCGGCGTTGCTGCTGACGGCGGTTGAGGTATCGCTGGACACGTTGCTTGGTACACTTAGTCGGTGAGCACTTCACCTGATCACCACAAGTCACCTCACATGATGTATCTGCACGCGCCGCCCATACAGGTCCATCATTTCAATCTGTCACCGAAATGCGTACAAAATGTGCTTGTCACACTGACTTGCCAACAGCGTCCGAGCTCCCCCTGTTAATACTCCCCCTGTTCTAACAGACGCCACTGAAGAAACTATCTCTTTCTCGTGCTATCCGGAAACCTTTCTTTCACAACAGAAGAGCGTATATAGGATGAGATCAAGTGGTGTACGTCGCCTGTTACATTGCACTCACAGAGACGTATAGAAACAGAGCAGCCCACTAAAAGCGTACATGTGCTTTTTCATTGCACAGAATCCTTTGACACTCTGTCACTGTCGTAGTTACAGCGTGCACACACAATCGCTCGCAACTGCGAAGGCTCGCTGTGATCGCAGACTGTATTCGGACAAAACCACAATGCAATGATGACCTCACCTGTTATCGCAGCTGTGGGTGACAAAGTTACAGTTTTGCTAAGCACAATAGACATGCAAAAACGGTGGTATGAACTCTGCAGAACTGATGTTTGTTATAATATAAATATTATCCGAGATGCTGTCATAGAGACTGATTATGAACGCGTGTCTTTATCTTTTTTTGTTGTTCTACTTCCTTCCTGTTTTTCCTACATGCCCTCGTGACCCAGTCAGGGCAGCAACTGTTATGGTCATCCTCCATGCTTTCCTTTTTTGCTACCTCCCACTCGTCGCTACTGTTTTAAAAACCGACCGGGCTAAGCGACCGATTACAAGGCATCTAGTGGACAGACAAACATGTTCCCCAATGACGGCACCTTCCGCCCTATTCTTTCTTTCTTTTCATCCCTTAATCCTTTTCTCCCAGAGTAGGATAGTAAACCGGACGCGCGTCTGGTTATCCGCCCTGCCGTTCCTTCCTTTCATCCTCCTCATCCTCTCCCTCCATCGTCACTCTCCATTCTTCTTAGAGAGTGAGAGTAAGAAAGACTGTGCCTACGGTGCCTGTACTGATATATTAACGCGAGAGCGTTAAATAGCCTGTTTCGCAGAAATTCCGGTGTCGGTGTCCGCGGCGGTGGTGTCTTTGGTTGTGAGCGAAAAATCAGCGTTGTCCGTGGGCGAAAATTCGAGGTAGATGCAAATAAAGATAGGAGCCGGATGGCGTCCGCATTTTGGCTTTCCTTGCGGCACTGTTTAGGTCTCCACCGAGAAGGGAAGGCAGGCTAGCGATTGAGAGGGCGATACGAACACGGTCCGATTACGCTATCGCGTTGTGCTACAGAGGCACTAGCTTCTGGCTTGTCGAACTTTTCGCCTAACATGGAACTCGCAATTTTTTCTTAAATGTTGAGTCTGCCCACAGGACATCTCCGATTTCCCCATTTAATGGCATCGCGATAAGCGCCATACGTGAACTTGGAGTCAAGTTTAATAGGGAAAATGTGTATCACAAATATTCTTAACCAATACGTACACAATGACCGCCTAGGCCTATCATCCAACGGAAGACGGCAATATACACTAGTGAACTAGAGAAAGACGATAATCATTATAGCCTCCCCAAAATACGCGCTTCCTCCACAAAACACAGTGTTCCTAACGTCAGACGCACAACCATTCGGCGATGCTTTAAAAAAAAAGGAAACGACCACATGGGCGTGTTCTAGCAGAAGCCGCTTTAAACACTGTTCTGATCGACCTCAACTTCACGGAGTCGCGACGGTGTTGGGAGTTTCCTGCAATTATAATACCCGGCAGAAAAGAGGAGCAGAACGGTTGCTCACGCCTCGAAAGTATGAGTGTGACTACGAGTCATATTTGTGTTTGTCTCGCTCTTTTGTGTAATGTTGGTTCTGGTTCTTAGAAGCGTGCATACGTAGACTTGGCCCCGCCGCCGGCAAGAAACGATAAATAAGAAAGCACCGCTCTGGCTCTGCATAGCCCGACGACAAGTCACACAAATAGTGCATGTGGCGCTCGTTGCTGGCGTATCAAGACGATAATGTATCGCAGAAAAAAAAGACAGTTTCGCGATAGCAAGGTTTAGCATTACGCCTGGTCTCTTCCGACGGCCTTTTATCTACACGCGGGTGCGATATCTTAACGTGAGGGAGCGTGCAAGGCAAGTCCAGCTGTGCACAGAAGGAACAGTGCTTTGACAACTGCCAGGGTTCTCAAAACGCTTGCTTACCGAGAAGGAATGGCAGCAGTGTTGTGGAAGTAGCACAAGAATCATGAACGAGATGAGATCATTGGACGCAAACAAAATCTTGTACGATGAGGCAGACTGGAAATCGTCATCGTTAGTCATCGCCCAGTGGAATATTCGATAATGTTATCTCGGCGGTTGCCCAGTTGCGTTTTCCTCGACGCTGCCAGTTCAGCTGAGAGTAGTGTGCGCGCGCAGCAGCTCAGTAGGAATGCTAGGAACGTGCTCACATTCAATGGCTGAAGGCAAAACGCACCCCCTGACTCTGCCATCCAAGTGACTGAGTTTAGCATTTGGGGTGCGACGACGTCACTTCGTTGGTGCTACATCCAAATGCCCATTTCTTGCCTCTGGAGACTCAACACTCCACGCAACGAAACGCGCATGCGCGCGCCATTGAGCGGGACGGCACGAGAACGTCAGCGGCTACAACGGCCCCGAGGGAGTATTTTGTAGCTCGAGGCAACGCGTGGCGACGACTGGATGATCGGACGCTTTGCGTGCAGGTGCTCCTAGAAGGCCATCGTAGAAAATCGCTCATCAGCCCACAAGGCATTAAAGGCACTTTTGTGCTTCTTGAGGAGAAAGCGCTAGTGCGGGCGCACCCGACCCGTTGTGCAATCCCACACGCGTCAACGAATTCACCGCTCATTTCCTTCTTTCCTTCCCTCCTCCTTTCTCCTATCTTGTCTCTCACCTTTCCCATCAGCGTATACGGTTGCCAATCAGACGCATTTCTGATATCTGAGTATCTGTGTAATTGCTATATCGATAAGAACAAGAAAACGTATCCTCTTTTACGTACGAATGAAAAAGCAGGACACGTCGCTGTACGTCCACAGCGAAGTTTCTTAAGTTCATGGTAATATCGGCTTCCTGCAATCACAGCTACCACCCTCGCTGCCCACTTACAGCTATAGTTATAAGAATTATATAAACGAGATTCTTGTGGTTTCATTTAGAGACGACTTTAAGATTACGCTGTTGACAATGGCGACCATTTTGTTTAAAACTTACTGGTGGGCGCGCTTATTTTAAACTACACTATGCTACGTACGCGGTCGCCAACTAGCTATTAAAACACTGTCCGTATCTCTCGAAGTGCATTGTTAAAAGGAAAATATGCTGACAGCTGCACCAAAACATCTGTTGACCATTTATGACGTGTTTAGATATCGCTCCTTAGCATCGTTATCATGAAGTTCTGCTCCATATCTATTCAAGTCTTCTACAATAATCCATATTCCCCTTCACCCAAAGGGATGAGATCGCGATTCCTATCAGCTTGCTGTCAATCAACCCCTTCGTACGAGGGCGGCCTCCTTCTCTTCAGATATGAAACTTCATGAGGTGAGAGTGCGAATAGGCCAGCTTCACGTCATCACTGGCCATGACCACTGGCTAATTCACTCGGCGGCTGCAACATTCCACGATTTCATTGATACCACCGGAGGCGTAATCCACCAAGATCTTTCGTAAGTGCGTTTCGATATGTGGCTTCAGCCTTCGTTATGACGGTCTTATGCCCAGCGTAAAAACTGAATGGAATATTCTCTTACGAATACTTCTAGCGTAGGAGATTCTTTGTGAGCATCGGCCCACTTTCTAGCTTCCCGAACTACAATACTTCTAGTGAAGGCAATGTGTGTACCCTTTAGCGCTCTCCTACAAGCAAGAACAGCCGTGTTTCAAGGTGATGCGCGCACTGCTAATCTGCACTTGAGCTGTGTGTGTGTGTGTGTGTGTGTGCGTGTGTGTGCGTGTGTGTGTGTGTGTGTGTGTGTGTGTGTGTGCGTGTGTGCGTGTGTGTGTGTGTGTGTGTGTGTGTGTGTGTGTGTGTGTGTGTGTGTGTGTGTGTGTGTGTGTGTGTGTGTGTGTGTGTGTGTGTGTGTGTGTGTGTGTGTGTGTGTGTGTGTGTGACCCATAAGCTTCTGCGAATTAGCTTGGTGGCTTCAAGGGGCGCAGAACAGTGTTCCTGTCTATACGCCGTGAACGCGCTGCTTTCCAAGCAGACATCACCACAAGGATGTGGAAGACTGTCCTCAAAAATATAATCTGAGCACGTCTCTGGTTCGGTTGCAAGACACGTGAGAGCAATTTGAGCAGTGTTCGATTCGAATTGCGTGGCTGCCTCCTGTCAGCACAAGCCCTTTGTTCAAGTCACTGCCACCCTCAACGAAACATCGCGCACGCGATGGCAACGCAACTTGTCAATCTGCGAGCCGCCGGCGGTGTACTGCAGCGTTGTTAGAGTTTGAGAAGACCCTATACCCGTCCTTCCCACAGCCTTCATTAAGTGAGCTAGACATTGAGGCGGGCTTGTCGCACTTTTTACCTAGGATGATAGAATCTTTCTCCGAGGTTGTTTTCTGGACTACTGCATATTGATATCTGGAGGCAACTGCAATAAACGTCGGGCCAAGCTAAGCGGGTGCGGCAAACAAATTTTGATCCTTCATTGCTTAAGGTGAGATTCTTAGGAACAGTACACAAATTTCGCCAATCCGCTAGCTTATGCCCTCGCTCTGATCTCTTAAAGGAGAGAGTTACGTGTCACGGGACTCCGGGCAGTCGGATTACGTAGGTGATGCCGTAGACGACCACGCACAATCATCCGAACATAGGCTTGAGTCTTGCTCCGTAATTGATTTTGGGCATCGTATGACGAGGCCAATAATGAATGTAGTTGCGAGCTCCCTTTCATTTTCTGCTTTCGGGATACATATATGAACGCCGGTCGTAATCCGATAAATATAATCCTTGAGTAACACCTCAGGATACAATACAGTTCGTTGTCTGTCTGTCTGATCATCATGATTGTTAGCAGCGAGTCTTTTGGTGATGATGCGTTGCACCTGGACTATACTTTTTCGAATGTCGGCCATCATTACTCTCCAGAGCATGGAACTTGCTCGAGATGAAGGTAACACTTCGCGCATAAAGAAACTGCGTCAATAAAGAGCGACTGTACGCGAGTGAAATCCAATTGCTTTCTCACACCTAAACTACTCTTCCCTTCGCCGATCTGTAGCGCAAGAGCAATTAAAGACGAAAACAAGCGGAAGGCGGGCTTTGCCGGCGGTGACCAAGTGATGCGGAGTGCATTATCAGAATGTTCACACTTGCAGAAGAAGCAGAAAGATGTCACTACGTATGAAGCAGACATAAGAGAAAGAGCATCGTTTTCTCGCTCACGTGGTCGTACGAGTGGACGGCCGGCGAGCCGCGCTCCGTGGCGATGCGGGGAGGGATTTCGGTGTCAATCCGGAGCGGATGATCGCTGCACTCCGCTGTGCCGCCCGACACGCTGCTTCGTGCTACGTGAAAGCGAAAAAAAGAAAACCGAAAGCGCTCCTACACTTTCCCGCCGGAGCCGACAAACAAGCTGGCGAGAGTGGCCGCGCTTACGTAACTTCCCCTAGGCTACTACCGGTGGCACGCGATTGGTCCGTCGACTTTGCCGCCACGAACGGCAAGGCAATCGAGTCCCCGGGCGCTACCTTGTCGAGCGGCCAAGAGGAAAGAAGCATGAAAAAATGAATGCCGGTCCGACTATGCGGCGGCGACCGAGAGTGAACGTGGTCGTGTGTCTATGTATGTGTGCCCAGGTGCTGGCTGTATAAAGAAGTATGAGGACCGCCGGCGTCATATTCTTCTCGCTTTCCCCTTTGCGGCCGCGCATCGCTGCGGGCCGCGTGAAAAGCGCTCGCGGCGGAAAACTCCCCGAACGTGAGACTCGGCCAAATAGGAACGTGAACTTCCAAGAAACGCCTTGTCTATACACCTGTTGCTCCGCATAATTTGTCACTTATGACAAGCGGCATCTGTGTGGTGGACGATATAATAGAGAGAGAGAGGGGCAAACGAAAGGCAGGGAGGTTAACCAGATTGTACCCGGTTGGCTACCCTACACGGGGGGAAGGGGAATGGGAGAAAAAGAATAGACAAAGCAAGGAGGAAAGACGAGAACAAGTGTACGCGCCAACACATATCAGGGTTCACCTAGCACACCCAGACAGTCACAACCGAGAAATATTTGAAACGGGTTACTTTGCGGTTGTCTAAAAGTTCACTAGAATCCGGATGTTAAAGGAGCACCGACACCAAAATCTTGTATCTTGTTTTTTCTGTTGGGATAAGTAGTTAACGACCCACTTATCACGGCCGGAAAGCTCATTTGCTCGAGCACGAGACCGTTAATTATTTGAAGACGGTTTTATAGCGCCCAGTCGCAGTTTCGGTTTCAGTGAGCGCCGAGGGAAGCGGGACCCAGAGTGGTGGCTATGTAAACATAGCTGGCTACGTGAGCACACAAAACCGCGTGCACATGAGCACCACGCCGACAACTCTTTTCAACGAAGGCTTCCTGGGTACTGCTACAATGCACTCTGATACGTTGTAAATATGCGTGACCCCACATGATGCACTGCCGAGGCGAGGACACCAGCCTTTGTACTCCCGTGCAAGTCTCCCCTTCTTTCCTTTGCAAAGGTCTGCTAGGGGAGAGTGGGAGAGAGCGCCCGCAACGATCGTGGCAGCAAACGCAGACTCGTGACGCAGGTGGCGGTTGGTTGTTTACAAGAACACCAAAGGCGCGTTTCGCGTGGAGTGGCACGACACGCAATTTAAACGTGATTTTAAAAATGTTCTAGGCTATATTAGCCGTTGATATTTCGAAGACGATGCGTGTATGTCCACAAAATTCCATCCCACATGTTATCTCGTCTTCGAAATTTTGTGTCAGTGCTCCTTTAAAAAAGGTTTGCAAGGACTAGCTCCAAGGAATCCGGAGCTTGCAGCGCGCATTGAGCTGATGGAGTTGTCATTCTGCTGAGGAGAGTGCGCATCGTGGTCATTACGAATACCGAGACCTCAACACAGCGAATACTCGTAGTTTTTGTCCTGAATATCATCTGTGGACGATGAAGTACGTTGCGGGGCATTCTGCAGCGGCTCTTTATGAGTGCGCAGGGGTGGTAGCGAGGGCCACGCGACATCCGCCGCCGCTTTCAAAGCCTCTGCGTCTTTTCGGCTCTTCGACTGTGATGTTAGGCGGTGGTGGTGAGGCGGCAGTGATGGTAGCTGTCGCTTATGAGAAGTCTGGCGGTCTGTCGGAGTAGGAGATCGTGGTGTCTGTCCAGATTTGGCAGCGATAGTCGTAGACCTCCGTCGCCGCCGCGAGCGTCGTTGTCTCTTTCACGCAATATCAGCAGCTTCTTTGTGCGTTGAGCCGTCCCGTACCATCTGTTTCAAGACATTCTCTTCTTTTATTGCGATAGCAATTATATGGACACTCTCGACCGACGAATTTTGCCGTCCCCGTTGCCGTCGCCCTCATGTCCCGTATAAAGTCCGAATTGATAACTTCCCCCGCGTATCGTATGTTCTACCGCGGGTAAAAGCGCGCGAGCGGGGGCGACGAACGAGGCTGAAGCAGAGATCAAACAAGCAGGCCCATCTCCGTCGCTCGGAGGGCGAATGAAATAATAGCATCACCCCGCTCGGGAGGGCTGCCGTCAAAACAATGAGAAAATGCCCCCCCCCCCCCCATCTTCAACGAGCATCGAAAGACGCCAGGGGGGGGGGGGGGGAGTAGCTTGAGCAGCAACTTTGAAGTTTGATTCTAAGAGCGCGATCGCTGGCGCGCGCACTATCTCGGCAGCCGTCAGCGGGCCGCTCGTATATCCTTCTACGTGCTGCGCTCTCAACGCGAAGAGACTGTGCGGCAAGAGGATCGCTCTCTGGAGCGGCCGTATTCTCTTACACGAGTGTTTTGTAGAGCAACGCGATATCGGATCTGGAAGAGTTAGCTGCCAGCCTCACTTTGTATAACATTACAATTTGTTGCTATCGCATTCATTGCTTCGCCCTTGAGGTGAAACGGCGTCTTTTTTAACACGAAAGTGTTTTATGCCGGGGTTCACCAAGACCTCAGTGACGTATTTCCGTCACGGAAATGACGTAGAAAAAATTTACACGATCAGATGTCAAAGAAAAAAAGTTCCGTCAACGAACCCACGACCGCTCGGTCCGCAACAACAGATGCCGGGCACGCTATCCACTGCGCCACGGCCACAGACTCTAGAGGCTTTACAAACGCGCCTTTTATATCTACCACTCTCCCTATCGGCGGGGTGGTATTGCCCTCTGGGAGTGGTGAAGTAATTCGTAATTACTGTGGCCTCTGCGATTAGCACCTGCAAGGCGTTACACGTCCGTCCCATCGGCGTGTTTTCAACAGAAGTTCAATTTTGTCAATGCCTTAAAACACCGCGAGGTGGCGATCTTAGACCAAGGGTCGTAAAAGCGTCGGCCTCGCTCATAGCATCACGCTATACATCACGCCAGGGGCGTAGCCAGAAATTTTTTTCGGGGTGGGGGGGGTTCACCATACTTTATGTATGTTCGTGCGTGCGTTTGTATGTGTGCGTGTATAAATACACAAGCAAAACTGAAAAATTTCGGGGGGGGGGTTGGACCCCCCCCCCCTTGGCTACGCCCCTGCATCACGCTAATCCAAACCAAAAATAACTCTGCGATGCGCGCCTGCCTCACCTGGCTGTAACACCGCGTTCACCGCTGACGCGCTCGCCCCGAGTAAAATCGCGTCTGGGCTACCGGGGCGGCAGGACGCGCTTTGCGTTTCCCTCCAGTCCAGCCGTGGTGTTCAATCACATTTTAACATGCCGCGGGATGGTGATCAAGTTCAGCGTCCAATATGCGACGCTCTTCTGGCTATCACACCTCGTTCTCTGATTACGCTTTCACCGTTAACTACTACAGCTACCACAAGGGTTTGTTTAATCATTTAACATGGACGTTAGTCGTAGGGATGGAGAAGTACCACTAATCATCAAAGTGGGTGCATGCACGTTAAACGGTGGTATAATAATAATAATATCTGGGGTTTAACGTCCCAAATCCACGATGTGATTATGAGGGACGTCGTAGTGGAGGGCTCCGAAAATTTCAACCACCTGGGGTTCTTAACGTGCACCTAAAGCTAAGTACACGGTAAACGGTGTTATAACTGCCAGACATCCATACACATTGTGCAAACTCTCTTATATCAATTCAGTTACTTCTGTAAGGGCACACTTACTTTCGTGTTATTCCGATTCCTATGAAGGAGGGATCAACCGTCTTTTTTCAAAATTGGACAGCCTCTTGGTGAAGTTTAGAAAAAAGGAAGTTTGGGCGTATTGGTAGAAACCACTGCAGAAACCATAGGGCAAGAAAACGAACAGAGGATGAGATGAAGGCAGGGCAAGCGCTAAAAGGTTATTTGTGCACCACCCGAAAACCTGGGCCCGAATACAACTGTTACGCAGGGCTGCTCAAAGCAACCTGCTTTCGCTTCGCGGTGCCAGGGATCGACTCCTCAGCTACCACGACATAACACTCTTTTATTGAAATTCCCGCCTAAAGTATCCCCCACCACATAAATCTCTTTCCAGAAGTGACCAGGTTTTGTGGCGAAGACTTCAAACGGCCACATCTCTTTTCCTTCTCTCCCTTATTACGCGTGGCGAAATTTCTCCTCATTGCAGCTTGTGTCCTAGCACCAGAGCAGACTGCAACCACGTCTTTGTGAATTGCCCAAACAAACCCAAGCCCCCGTGGCGAGGGTCAGAACACCAGGAGCGATGGGAGGCTGCTCTGCGCAGCTCGCAACCGGAGTTACAGCTCCGGACAGTGGGCTGGGCCAGAAGTGTCCGGCCACGTAGAGTGGCCCGAGGGCCCATCGTCGTCCTGTTTCCATTCCCCCCACACAGACCCCCCCTCACATGATTCTTTCATGAATCAATAAAGTTGTTTACCTACCTACCCACGCAGGGCTGGGCAAAGATACTGTGAATTTGTATCGCGATAAAATACAAGATACTGAGGCTAGAAGTATTTGAGATACAGATGCAAGATACTACACCAGTGATTGTATCCGATATGATACATTCCAATTATATCTTAAGATACTTCAATACATTTGCAAATTTGTTGTTATACATGATTATAATGTACCACTAAATGCCTATGCACGAAAATGTTCGCTTGAAAATGCATTAGCTGCGACCAATCTTGTTTCACTTAAATGAAATGTGCGTTAGTATCTCAAAACGTTTGTACTTCTTGCTTAAGGTATATTAGTTTCATTCCGAAACATTGGCGTTGCTTTATCTGGTTAACATGACAGCACTTCATACACTTCGATGATAGAGGTTTTTGCTTGTCGCTTTTTTAATTGATAGGAGTCGCTGCTCTGCTTGCCGACCAGCTTGCGGATTGCCATCTTATCATAAGCGCTTCAATAAGAACCCGTTGCAGGATGGTGCAAATACCACTGTGGTGTTCTACCTTGCCCGTAAACGTCTTGCGGTTTTCGCAATAACGGTTCACCGGACAGATGTACGTCACCAAGAACATGTGCCGCCCAGAAACGTTTCAGACGTATTGTAGACATGGCACAAAGCGCAACAGGACACCTCCGCTGTTCAGACTAATGCCACTTATAGCTCCGATTACGTGGTGATTAGTAACAGTAAAATAATTCAGGGAAGCCTAAACAAGGAACACGAATATATCTAAGTAAAATAGAAAAGCGGTTGCGTATCAGACACAGCGAACGAGCATAGAAACACGACGAAGACAGCACCCCCAAGAGCTAATAATAATAGTTGCCTTTGACGTCCCAAAATCACGACGTGATTATGAGAGACGCTGTAATGAAAGGCTCTGGAAATTTTGACCACCTGGGGTTCTACAACGTAAATGTAAGCACGCGGGCCTCAAGCATTTCCCCTCCATCGGAATGCGGCCACCGCGTCCTTCGGGTCAGCAGTCAAGCACCATAACCAGACCACCGCGGGGGGTAACGCCTAATAGCTATGACAATTAAATTCAGTGCCTACGAAAAAGAGCGTAAAACGATTCGTTGGGACGCACATGTGAAAAACGTAGCATTTGGTATAACAATGTTTCTCGAGTACCTTTGCTAACATAAATAAAATGACTCCTAATAATTTACGTTATTACAGGGGAAACTTAATTTTATTATTTTACTGAGTAGCAAGCAGAATGTTTGTTATTGCACACACCAAGTGAGCCCGGATTATTATGTATTTTTTCTCCACATCGCCTTTACATAACAGTAAATTGAAGTGGACTATAAGTATGCAAACAGTAGCAGAAATGACGCAGACAGTTAAAAACAAGTATAACTCAGGGAGCTTACCTTGGCAGTACGTTGAATGCATATTGCAGTAAGCAGACCAGGAAAAAAAACTATATAGAATCATATGTAATGTATGGGATGGAAAAGAAGGACAGCTAAGGGAGAACTTAAGCTAACAATCAAACTATGATTTTAAAAGCCCTTTGAATAAAAGAAAAGGAGACGTACGCCAAGATAGCTGTTGTTATGTGAATGCTTGTTCTGTTAGATCGAGCTTCGGTACCGTTGGTGCTATAGCTGTTTGAATATTATTTGCATATGAGTTAATCTTAATGCATGTAAGAGAAACTTACATCCACGAGATCCTTCATATCGCCGATGTGTAAAAGCCACTAGACACAAAGCAACGCCCTATGCTTGCATTCTTCATACATTGTAAAAATGCACCACTCAAGAGAAACGTTGATAATGACACTACAGCGGCATCGGAATGTGTGCGAAAGATGCCGCGCGCATTGCAGTACACGGGACAGTATGGTTAGTAAATGCGAAGTGTCACGGCACTGACACGGCAATGTCGGCTGGGCGTACGTTCGCGCGCTTGTCTGTCGAGACGACGCTAGCATCACCACGTGACTCTGCTCCACCAATAGGGACGCTCAGAGTTCATCGCCTTTCCTCGCTGGAAAACTCTGGTGCAAAGATAAAATAATGTCACTGCTTTTAGTTTTATTCTGGTGACTTGGGAAGCTTGAGAAGCGGCGCTCAGGCAACGTTTATTGTTTCGCATGTTGGTGGTGCGATCTCAGTTTCTTTTTTCTTAAGATACTTAAGATACTGTCTTGAAAATACAGGTACTGATACACGTCTTGAGAGACGTATCGCAATACAGATACAAGATATTCAAAGAGTATGTAAGCTCAGCTGCATGTATCTTCGATACTGCCCAACACCGCTGTTGCGCTAGAATTGTTCGTAAGAGAAATTTCAGTCAATCCTGACGATGCACGCATCATCAGCGAATGTGACCAGCCAATAACAAAGAGACGAGCTTTGTGAGTGCGGGCTGAGAATCAGAAGTCGCGCTTGTGTCTGTCTATCTTAGAGTACTCGTTTTCAAGTAGCGCCCAAATAACATTTGATCGAGCACCGTTACCGGCTTTCTAAAACCAGTACTCTTCCATGTTGCTGGTTTCGTGAGTGGGCCAAGCGGGCGTGAAGGAAAGGAAGCCCGTTTTCGCAACAGTCTTTAACGCTGAAATCACTCAAGGGGGGGGGGGGGGGAGAGAGAAAAAAAGAAGAAAAAATGAAAACTTCGGCCAATACTGATGCTCGATGTTTCATTAGTTTTAGTGGCCATTAGCCTATGGAAAACTGCACTTACTAACGAAAAACCTCGGGAATTTGGCCCTAGAATGCTTCTGCCGCCTAGCCGCACGGTTACAAGATGGCTTGCTCGCTATAACTAAGAGTACGCGATAACTCAGTTGTTTTTTTTTTTACTTATACTTGCGCATCGTAATCTTTTCACGTCTGCTCTAGAAACCTTACTCGCCCTGTATGACAAGTTTTCACCCAAGACATAGTTATCTGCACAAATCCATCACATATGTAACAGTTGACTGTACTGTGTCGACCGTACCTATGCGAAAAGTGTTGGAAAACAAGGCCGACGACCGAAACAACAGCGGCATTCGAACGCATGACCTTGTACGTCTAAGAACAGTGGTGCGCGTATACTCTTTGTACGCGAGGACTACCTTCGGCCGAGGGTGGAGGACACGGGTCAATCTGGGTCGCAGAGAGGCATCTAGAGCGATCGGCATAAAATCTCAAACGGGTGCACATCAAGCGAGCTTCACACCATTCGCGGCCGCAGCGAATAGGAGTGAGTGTAGCGTGGCCTTCAGGGAGAGGAAAGGACGACCTCCGATCACGGAGCTACGTAGCACTAGAATTTATGTTAACATGGTGGCTTCAGGGCCGACACTTGCCATAAGGGGTTTTAGGATGAGAAACAAAGTTTACGGGCATCTTGCTGCATACATCTAGGCTACGCATCTCAGCCGTAAGCAGCAAGGCATCAACAAGGATGTCACAAGGACGCCTTAATCTAATAACATATTGACTGCTGGAGGAACTCGAACTCTATCAGATTATGATGCCTTGGCAGCCAGAATTTCCGTTTGCAACTTCATAATCAGGAACAGAGCTTACATCTGTTGTTTTACCTATAAAGGGCGAAAAGAGAGGTAAAGATGAAAGAGCGAGAAAGAAATTCGGGCAGCCACGCACTAGTTGTGGGAAGACTGAGGAAACAGTGGCCTTCCCCTCCTCCTCACTTCCCTTTCCCACCCCTTTCTTTACTATACGATGCAAGACTATGCCATGCGTTACCCTCTCCACACCTCCTTTCCCTCCTCGTCACCATTACTTCCCTCCTGCTTACCGTCACTTCCCTTTCCCACCGGCTTGCTATCATATATATATGGCTATGCTATGGTTTACCTTCTCCCCTCCTCCTCCTTTCTATCCTCCTCGCCCTCACTTGCAATTTCCCACCCGTTACTATACTATACTATACAGGACTACGCTATGCTTCCACTTGGCTTTGCGCAGCTGGGCCAAGTTTTTTGCGGTCGCCGGATACGGCCGCGCTTGAAGCTTCAACATCTCCGTTTTAATAGCACTAATCGCGCACTCACTTGGATAAACACATGAGGTATTCCCGTGGTCGCGGATACCTGGCGACATTAAAAATACACTAGCGACGCCTTTGTTGCCTTCGGCGCTATCGACGCACATGGCCACGATCCAAGAATCTTGGCTTATCAAAAGTCTCGGTTACGGTCGGTTCTGTCCTATGCGCAACGGGTATCGCCTGGCTTCATAACAAGCGCAGACGCATACAACGTTTTCCATTGCGTCTGCAGTGCCGCAAGGGTCACATGTACAGACGTGCCAGCCTTTCCAAAGCGAAATGAGCATGGCTTCGTGAAGTGAAACCCCCATCCAAAGACGGTATAACAACGTTGCATTGCAGCGGGAAATTCGTGATGGTAATCATAGCCTAATATACGGATCAAGTTCAAGTAAGTGACACTTTTGAAGGTTAAGACTAATAAGTGCCTGCAACGAGCTTTTGCAAGCTTGCTATGGGCAGCCCAGGATCTCCGATGTCCTAACTCTGCTAAGGCTGACCATATAAGGCTTTCAAAATATGGAGACTACAAGACTGAAAGTTCTGTTGTGCTAGCTCTATGTTCTGAGTGTCCGTTTCTAAATCAGCTATTGATAGCGCCTTCTCTGAAAATGTCATTCAAGTATTTCTGTCACTTAAACAAGAGCTACAATGATGGCAGAAATGGAGCACACACTGTCTTACAAAATTGTATGAAACCGACAAACACAATGTGTCAGCCTTGTTGGCTTTACATGACAGAATGCCACTGCTGGGGGGCAGCAAGACGAAACGAAAGCAAAAAAAGAAAACAATGAGCGCGGTTCAGCGCCGACTTGTTTCGCGTCACTGACCTTTTGCTCAGTTATCGCCAACCGCCTATTTGTATCACGTTTCAGTTAGAAAAACACACACTGTATAGCACGATGTGGCAACCGCACTCTCGTGCATAAAGAAAAAAATGCCCATGTGTTGTCATTTTTTGTTAGCTTTAATGAGAATATGTAGCCAAAACATCACATGGTTCTAGCAGAGCATCTCTCGTACCTTTGGGACTCTCGACCCCATCAGGCAATCAACCGAGCGCCATTTGTACGAAGTGCGTCGCTGTACACGTCTAAAGTTACAGTCGAGTAATTTTCTCCGCGCTTCAATCCTACATGACTGTGTCGTAACACTCGTCATATATGGCTAGATGGATTAGCGAGAGGGCAGCGGCCATTGCCATGGGACATTCTGCTGGTCGTTTGCGAGCGTTCCACAGAGCTCTGAAGACGCGCGTCACATTCGGGCGGTCGAAATCGAGCACTCCGAAATCATTTGACTGGTTCTTTAAGAGCACCGTGCTCCAGCTCAGCGTGCTCTTGGTGCGTATACGCTCCAATTCTTCTTAAGAGAAACGTTCAGCCAATGATGGTGCTGGACATATCATTAGCGCAACTGGCTGGCCCATGCCGAAGACTCTTACAAACGAAAATATTTTTGAATACGGCCTCCGATGTTCGACCTCGGAGCGTCATCGAAATCTTGCAGAGTTCCGGGGACGTCGCTCCCAAGGTTCTGTGGTAAGCCTGACCCGACGTCATTCGCAGACAGGGTCATAGGCGTATCTACCGGGGGGGGGGGGGGGGGGGCAAGGGGGGCGCTAGCCCCTCCTTTGAGAAATGTTAGGGAGGCGGAGCCCCCCCACTTTCGACTGTGGTTATTGTCGGCTGCAGACTGAAAAACTAACAAGTCAGGCAAAGTTTTATTTGAACGCAGCAGTAACGTAATTATGTAATAAAATTTGTTGTATTCTGCTGTGACGACTGACCTCCGTGTGTCATGACTACGCACTGTAGGCTACCTGCGGTGCGGGCTGCCTATTCCATGCTTGCGCGCCTTGCGCTCGAGCAATGCAGAGGAGGCTATCGCTCAGCAGGGGCTCTATAACATTACAGCAAACTGTCACGATAATATTTTGTTCTGCCTGGCCTGAAATTTATGTAATTGGCGACGCAGATATGGGCAGGAATCAGTAAACGTTTTATGCCCGATCAAACGCTCTCCTTTTTCAGGAAGTTTAGTTTTTTTCTTTGAACACGAATAGCATCCCACTTCTTCATATTCAAGCTGCTGTGAGTTGATAAGTGTGCAAAAGTGTCCAATATTTTATTTGTGCCTAGCAAATACAGCTAAAATAGATTCCCACTTTAGTCTCCCATTAGCCGGCTTCACCTTGCTTATCATATGGTAGCCTGCAGCGATCGCGGCGGCTTGTAACAAGGCAGTGAACTCGAGCACACTGAGAAGCCCAGCTTTCAAGTTTACCCCGTTACTTCATCTATCTCACCGGGGAGATTATCAGCGTGCACGGTTTTCTGGACTAAGAAGGCTGCCCACCTGCAAAGGATTGTGTCTGTTCCTAATACTGTTTGTTTCTCTCTAGCCCTCTGTCAGCCACGATGAGTTCACAGAGTTGTAAAGCCGCAATAACAGCTCGGCATCGTTATAGTACAACTGAAAGTATCTATTATACACATATGAATCCATCTCGCCCGCTGCTATAAGCAGTCGCTGTCAATGTGATTGGCGGGCAGCCTTCTTAAATTACGTTCAGAAAGAGACACTGTCTGGCTATTTAAAAAAAAATGAGTTATTGTTCAGCAGAGTAATGTGCTGATTATTGTGCACACTTTGTTTTTAACACTGCGAGGTTGCGCGGACTTCTGACGTCGCGTAACAAGGAGGAGATTTTATGGCACACCGAAAATTTTTGACCATTAGGAAAGAACCAATGACAAACAATACGCCGTATTGAAAATATTTCATTATTATTATTTTTTACACAGTCATGCGTAAGTGGTAATTGCGCGGTGGATCACTTACGCGTCATTTGTTGTGTCGTTTTACGAGCAGGTGCTGTAAGCATGACCCAGGAAATTTCGACCAATCATTACCAGCTAACGACCTATACGGAAGGAAACGATGCGGGGTACTTTAATGTTATAATCGGCCACATTTTTTCAAGGAAAATTTGAACTTACACAGTTTACGTAGTCTATTTACTTGGAGGAACCGGAGGGGAAGAGTAAAGGGCCACTTCAACGCGTTTCCGTCCCCCCCCCTCCCCCCCCCCCCCCCCCCCCCCACCCAAGCTGGGAAAAGCACGAGGGCAAGGAACGACACCTAGTATATAAATTCGTAATCATTTATAATCTTATAACTATACACAACCAGCTCAATGTGGTTTCGTTAAGAATTAATAGACTGAACTTGGTCTTCTTAAAAAAGACTTCATATTACATGGCTCTAACAGTAAATAAATTGGCACTCGGCTTATCCTGAAGACTTCTGCGAAGTACCTTGCTTTGTCAGCCACATGTTTTGTTTAATAAGTGAGAATTTAAAGGGACACTAAAGAGAAAAACGATATTTCTCATATTAGTAAAGTACTCTTCCACGATACCAAAAACACCACGATTGCTGCGAGAAGACGCCTAGTAAGTGATAAAACTCGCAAAAACAAAATGTGGGTGGCGACGCCACCTTGAAGTTTCCTCACCATTCAGCGCGACGACACATGTTTTGACGGCGCCTACTAGGGAATACGTAGTTCTTAATCGGTAAAAATGAAGCACATTGTCCTCTGAGGGGGCCATAGACTTAACATGCCAAGTTGGGTTAATATTGTTGAGCCAATGGCGCCAACATACGCTAAATACACTTTAAAATCCGTGACGTCACGCGGGGAAATTTCGGCGCGAAATTTAAAAATGAAACTGGACTTGATTTTCTCCTCTATTAATAAACCGATAATGGCGAAATTAACGGCATTAGAGTTATCAGAGCACAATTTATCGACCTAAATCGATTCATTGTGTCTCTTTAGTGTCCCTTTAAGGTAATACAGTGAAATCTCGGTGATACGATGACAGCTCTTACGAATTTAGGGCTCATACGAATTTTCGTTGGTCCCGGCCAAGGCCCATTGGCCTGCAATGTAATGGAGTACGGTTGTTGCGAACCGATTTTCACCTAGTGACGTTTGATACGAACGTACGCTACCGCGGAGGTATGAAGAAATGCTGTTGCGGAAGATGCGCCAAGCACGTGCGAGCGCGGGAACGGTCTTCGAGATTGTGTGCGCGAATCTTTGAGGCTCTAATGTGCCTCCGTGAGCCTTCGCGTTCAGATTACATAGGACATTAGCTCCATGCTTTTCTTTTCTAATGCTTCGACGCGGGCTGCAGTCGTTGTACTATGTTTACACGTGCCTGCCTCGTGCATCAGAGATCCTATGAAAGGTGGACGAGGACCGAAAGAAGGCGAGGGCGGTCTTTGAGAAGGAGTCAGGCCTCACAACGTCAACATGCGCGACCGTTGATGTCGCACTTTTGCGGGCACGGCCGCAAATCTGCCAAATAACATCCCCAACACCTCCGCGATAACAAAATCATAACACGGTACCCTGGTTCTGTAATTTTGTGGCCTTGAACCATCGCGTCAAAACACTTCTTTCGGTACTTTCTCTGCAGTGCTCCGGTGTCATCCAAAAAAGCATACTGAAATTTAAAAGGGGCTACTGCTGGGGCGGGTCACAACGCACCTGGTTCATTAATTAAATATGCGCGTACGGGCCGTATATTTACGAGTGCTGGTATGATTGCCGGCATGTAAAAACTTAACTGACAATCATTCAGGGTTCTTCCTGACGTTGCTGCGGCCCTGAAAAACAGTAAATGAAAATGTACGCTAGCTATCTTTTGTCGCATGATAATTTTCCATGCTTTCTGGTGATACGAATTTCGGATGATACGAATATTTTTAGTGGTCCCATGAGATTCGTATCACCGAGGTTTCACTGTAGAGTCATAGCAGGTTCTTCATACTCACTGTATTTAAATCGCCAAACTGAGACTGTGAAGTTTACAGATAGAATTCTCAGATGATCAGGTTAAATTTGAGTGTACTTTTTAAGCCACGGTTATATTTCCAAAATGTTAATAAACACTGTTGTGTTGCCGCGGTATAGGGCGTCCCAGCCTGCACGATCTGTTTCTGCAGATTCTTCCTTGATTTAAAACAGCCTCGTTCTGGCAGCCTCGTTCTAGAAGCCTTGATGCTTTCAGGTGGTATGCGAGTGATTATTGGTCAGCTGCCAGCTCGTAATAAGTTCGCGTGCTACGTGACGCCAACAGGCAGGAAAAGAGTGTTCCACACTCGCCGTCATGGCTACTGGTGGCGCTGACTGACGCTCCCACGTTTAAATGTACATATATACCCTATAAAGTGAGACGGGGGGATGGCCGCCGCGGTAGCTCAGTTGGTAGAGCATCGGACGCGTTATTCGAAGGTCGCAGGTTCGGTCCCTGCCCGCGGGCAAGCTATCTTTTCGTCCACTTTTCTTTCTTCACATTTACCTTACATTTACTACTAAAAACATCCCCTATACTTGCCTTGGCATTATTGTCTGTTAGTTCTCATTAATATTGTGTATAACAAAGAAAACGAGCCCTTGAAATTAATACTTCTTTCCTTCATTTATATATATATATATATATATATATATATATATATATATATATATATATATGTAACCGGCGGACAGAGTGAGCGACGCCAGCCCCCCCCCCCACTCGTGAGCGAGTTGGTACGCCACTGGACAGGTTTGCCGTTGGGTGGACTTGAAAAGGAGCCATAACTCAACTCAAATGTAGTCGAAGTAGCCATGTAATTTGATATTATCGCTAAATTTGTAGCCGATTAGAACTGAAGTGGTATTGTGTGTCGAGTCTTTAATATTGATCAATAAATAACACCATTTCGAATTAAGCAACACCATACAAATAAAACACAAATTTTCCCCTATCTTGGCATTCGAGTCAGAGGTAAGTTGCAAATAAACGAACAGATTATAAGAAGTTCACTGCGCGCAGATATATTTTATGCAAAAAAAAAAACATCTTGCCAGATACATAGTAATACTAGAACAGTGCAGCCAGCAAGTCAGCATGAACATTAAACATTGAAACAGTTTTTTTCTTGAAGCTGCAGACCGAGTTTGATTAGTAGAGTATACAACGCGCAAGTCCAATGCAAGTCCACCTTCAGATGCAGAAAAGGTGAACACGCCAGCTTCACTTTGCTGCGGATCTCTGTTTCTGTCACGTTTACGCGAGTACACCCACTGTGCATTAGAATTACTCGTAGAAACTTGCGCTTATATCAGCACAGATGGCGGGCAGCAGGAGCATCGTGCCTGCCTTCCGTTTGCTTACATGCACGCAACTAAGCCACTGCGTGTTTGCAGGGGCCCCAAACCCTGCGTAAGGGCATCTCGATGCGCACCAGCCTGCTGGTAGGTCAAAAATGCTTAGAAACAATATATTTTATCTGAAGATAACGATAAAAATGGCTACTTAATGCGCCAGAGCAAAAGTTTAAAAGTAGCCAGCAAGTAGCCATGGAGCCCACCGGAAATTTTCGTTGTCAAACGGGGTTGAAAAGTAGCCAATTTGGCGCAGTGTAGCCAGCAACGGCAACCCTTATCGCAGAGCCATGCGCGGCGGCTCCTCGGAGCCTGTGCGTTCTCTGTCCTTGACGCGGAAGACGTATTGACGCATTTCCTTTTCCGGTACCCGATCGCTATGTCGATCAGGTGCATGTTCAGCACGGAAACGCTCTGTGTGGTTCGGATCTAGAGCGGCTCCGAATTGTTAGTATTAATTTAGGGGGTCTTGCGCGCCACAACCACGATATGATTACCACGCCCTATAGTATGGGACTTAGATTAATTTCCTTCACCCGGGATTCTTTATTGTGCACCTTAATCTAAGTTTGCGGTTGTTATTGCATTTCACCCCCACCGATATGCGACCCTTGGGTCTGGGAATCGAACATACACCCTCACCGAGCTTAGCAGCCCGGCATTCTACCTTTTAAGCTACCACAGCTGGTTCCGAGTGAAGGCGTGGTGGCGACAAGCCCATTATACTTTAAGGTCGCTCCAATTCTGGTAAAATCGCAAAAAAAGAGAGATATATTTGAAGATAGAATTAAAGACAGAAACAATGCAGGTTACATTGCTTTCGAAACAAGATGACGGCAGAACAGACCGCTTGGAATGTTCGCGGGAATGACTCCGGCTCATGAGGAAACCTATCGCTACGTTCTCGGACGTGCGTAATGTAAACATTGTTGTGTTTTCTATAGGTTCGGTATTCACGCACCGAAATGAAATAGAGAAATACAGTTTCATTCCGCGAGGTGGCAACAAGACATCGATATGATATCCGAATCTGCATTCTTAGTAGCTCCGCTCACTGTAGAACTGCCTTCAATGCTGTCCAGAGCTCGAACGCTTCCGATCTCTGACCCTTTTTGCCACCTCATTGCATGCTTGATTGTTCATGCAAATGTAAGAAAGACCATTGAAAGCTTTGACGGAGAGACTTGAAGAAATACTGTACGGTATTTACATAAACGGACCCACGAGTGCCTTTTTGAAAGAGGAAATGAGACGCACCATCGAAGTGTCGAATGTGCATAGACAGTGCAAATGCGATGCTTAAGCTCTATCGATATAAAGATCGCGAGTTTGTCGGCGGCAAAGAAAACGTTTGGATATTACGTGTAATCGAGTCCTGATTTCTTGTATGACACGCCGTCATTCAACTAAACGTTTGCTACACCCCAAGTTTCTCTAAATTCGCTTACCGGTTCCTTGCTTCACTATGTCACCCGTGGTGGCAGCTTAGTGGCAAAGGTGTGATGTTGTCAAACTCGAGGAGGCTTGCTTGATTGCCGGCCACAACACCACCGCACTCCGATGGGGGTGAAATATAAAAACGACTGCGTACCTAGATTTAGATTCACGTTGAAGAATCCAAGGGACTCAAGAACCGTTTCCTGGTTCTCAAGTTGGTTTTATTTTGTTTACACATTAAATATGAGAGAATTCAACCAAAACACGACTTTTATGCACGTTCTAATATGGGGACATTGGCAAGCGACAGTCAAGTAACTTAAACGCGCCGTTAATGCATAGAAAGTTTTAGAATTGGGGACCCAAGGAACTTGCTCGCCGCCAGGGCGCATGCGCAGAACTCAAGCCACTCTTGGGCTGTTGCGCTCGCATTGTCCCGAAACCCAGAAATCGAAAACTAGCATAGTTCCCCAAGACGTCTTGGGTCGTCAGCGAGATGACGCAGACGCAGCGCGGGCCACGATGCAGTATGGCCAGCGTCTCCCATAATTTTAATTTTGCCACGTGGGGCGTCCCATGCGTTTGACCCAACGCCGCCTGCGTCAGACGCAACTCTAAAACTCTGCTGCTCCTACGAATACAAGAGTAGCCTACCCTACGCAGCTTGGGGACCCAGTGTCCTGATCGCCAATTCTAAAGCTCGCTAATATGCTAACTATCTATTGGTCAATATATTAGCAGGAAAGCGAAAAGAAAAACGACACAGCAAATCCAGGCCGGCAGGAATACAACGCGCGCGCTCGCGCGCGCACACACACACCACACACACACACACACACACACCACACACACACCACACACACACACACACACACACACCACACACCACACACCCACACACACACACACACACACACACGCACGCACGCACACACACACACACACACACACACACACGCACGCGCGCACACACACACACACACACACACACACACACACACACACCACACACGCGGCACCACACACCACACACACACACACACACACACGCACACACACAAGCAAACAAACAAATGGGTACTCGGAGCTAATCGGGTCACTCGGCGAATTAATGAGCGAGCTTCCAACTGAACGCGCCGTATGCATAATTGCTGGGATCGGGTAGATTCGACGTAAGGACAACGAGGACACCGAACGAGAAAGAAAGCGAAAGGGTGAATGGTGCAAGGACGCTACACACTTCGTGCTCCACAATGCAATAAATGGAGTAAGACAGTCCGGAGAAGTTGGCGCGCGGCGTTCTAGCTAGTTCCTTTCTTTTTTTCTTTTTTTGCACTATTTCACTCAGTTTGGCCTTGCAGAAATCGCGATTACGCGCTCGGAGAGTTGCTCGGGTACGGGTAATTGCGCGCTTTTTCTGCGTGTAATAATAGGCTGCGTTTGCTCCAGCGAGTCACTAAAGGATGACAGAGACAAATGTGAACCGAAATACGAAGCGGCACCAGCAATCTTTCAAACCACTTCTCTTTTTCTGCGAAGCTGCGTATGGCCAGGGCATTCCGCCTATGTGCTTGAGAAGACGCCGAGCGCACGTATTTAAAAAATAAATTGAATAAATTGGGCAAACCGCACTACTCTCCACTGGTCCCCTAAAAATGAAGATAGGGACAAGCTGGCAGCAAACACCAATTAATATCATGCGCAAAACACGAAGAGCACGTGTCAAGCCAGACAAGACGACGCATGTCGCTGAAAGAAGATGGAGGAAAACTTTAAAGGAGCATATGCTACATCCATAGATGACTTTCTGGGCAGACAGTTCGGATTTAGTTGCGGGGTGCGTGATCAGATACGGTTCGAAAGTCTGTGTCATCTCTGTGCTCTGTGCAAACAGCTTGGCTCGTCATCCACTTAAGCAACGCGGAATGACTCCTCAATTGTTTTTGCTAAACGCATGGATCACATAACTGAAAAAATCTAAGCGCACGAAACAGTACCAATCCTTCCCAGAATTATATAAAGGTCCTTCACACACACACACACACACACACACACACACACACACACACACACACACACACACACACACACACATATATATATATAATATATATATATATATATATATATATATATATATATATATATATATATATATATATTTATATACATATATATATACATATATATATATATATATATATATATATATATATATATATATATATATATATATATATATATATAGGCTGTTTCCAGAAATGTGTCCGAAAATACTCAAAAATCAGGAAGATTCGAAATTTGTTAGACGCCATCACAATTACTTCTTTTGTCGCCGCAGGAATCTTAAGATAGCTAAAGACATCATGCTGGTGTGCGGGCTGCGCTTGCTGTTATAGCACGCGTGGCGCACGTACATTAAAGAACGCTGAAGAACTACACCTCTGTACTCGTTGTTTTGAACAGTGACGTCATTCTGGTCGTCTGCTTGTGCGTCATCGGTGCTTCGGTTTCGGTTTCGCCGTTGAAATTGCTTGAATTTCATTACGCTGCAATAATTAATAGAGGTGGTTTTTTTCTTTGTCTCAAAGCTGCGATGGGTTCTTTGCATAAAGAACTTCAATTCTCCCATGTGACACAACCGCCTAACTCCATTGATTAAAAAGTTAATTAATCTAACTTTCATAATTAGTGTCCCAAATGGGTCTTTAGCTATCTTAAGATGCCTGCGGCTACAAAGAAGTAATTGTGAAGGCGTCGAACAAAATATCGCACCTTCCTGATTTTTGAGTATTTTCGGACACATTTCTTGAAACACCCCTGTGTATATATATATATATATATATATATATATATACTATATATATATATATAATTATATATATATATATATATATATATATATATAATTATTATAGGGTGTTTCAGCTAAAAAAGCACCAAGTAATAAAAAATTAAGCATGGGCGCTACGCGTCTCCATAATCGTAGTATTGTTTCTGAGCCATATAGAGCACGTCAGATTATTGTTTCCAACCCACTAAGCTCAGACTTAACAAAGATTGCTTAATTAACTTTTAAATATTGACTCTAGAGAAATATCTTCAATACAAAGTTGAGCACTTGTTCTGAAACGTCAGAATATTTATCCATGCTAGTAGAACTGCCCATCCGAGAAGAGCTGAGGAATTACAAAGACTGCTTAACTACCTTCAAAATAGTAACTATAACGAAAGATAGTAACTAGGAAAGTTGTAACGTTTTGTTAAGCAACTTCGAATTGTTTCATCTATGCTAAGATAACTACCCTGTGAAATTTTTTTTCCAGCTTTTGTCTAGAGTGCGCGGAAAATTAAAAAGGTATACTTGGCGCAGGTAGCTGAAACACCCTGTTAATATAGATAATATATATATATATATATTGTAAAGGCGTTTATTGACGGCGGGATCGATGGCGACGATGCGCAGCGACGACAGTACGACAG